>NC_136797.1:27296155-27528655 GCF_951216825.1 Electrona antarctica
GGCAATAACTAGTGTGTGCTCGCTGTTGCGAGCCCACAAATATAAACTGGCAATAACTAGTGTGTGCTCGCTGTTGCGAGCCCACAATAAAGTGTTACAATTACAATAGTCTGGTTGCCCTTTAGGGCAACCACACTAATAAAGTGTTACAATTACAATAGTCTGGTTGCCCTTTAGGGCAACCACACTAATAAGGTGTATAGACCTATGTTTTGAGGGTCGAGGATCTCAGTGAAACTATTCTTAAAGTGACCACATGCTGGTGTGCAAATCAGTGCCGATGAAATCAATTTCTCTATCTCGTCGGCTTCTTGTCCATGCTTTCCAGTGTCAAGGAGATCAAGCAGTGAGGTTGGTATAGGACTGCACCACAGGACACACTGGATTCAAAAACTATTTGGTTTTCAACCATCCCTGCCCTTCATCATAGGGTTTTGGTTTTTCCACCATAGCTTCATCAGCTTGCTTGTATAAGGCAACGGTGGCTCTCTTCAGAGCAGAGTAGCATGTAGGAAGGTGAGCCAGGTCAACTTTAGATTTAGAAATTAGTTTGTCATCTGCCCCCACCACTCTTTCACTGAAGACTCACAATTTAAATAGCATATATTCTGAGCCTAGCCAAGCCATATGGCCCATAGGGCAGGAGCCTAACAAGTACACTCCCTGGCATGACTAGTATGTCGCAGGGACTTACTCCAATCCAACCCTTTGGTATTCCCCAGCTGGGGATCGAACCCCTGACCATCCAGTCTCAGGGCAGACGCTCTAACTACAAGGCCACTGAGCTGTTGATGATATCCAGAGCTTCTTACGGGTGTGTAACTCTAGACTCGAGTGTACAAAATGGAACCAAATTGACCTGTAAGTAAATGGTAAATGGTGCATTTATATAGCGCCTTTATCCAAGGTAAGCCTAAGTAAGCCTTGTGTAGCCATGAGGCCCATAGGGCAGAAGCCTATCTCCTGTTTCTGTAGTATGAGGCAGCTTGATGTACAAGTACACCCCCTGGACATGACACTAGTATGTAGCAGGGATATGTCTGACTTACCGACTGAGTCTTTGGTATGACCCGGACGGGGATCGAACCCCGACCTCCCAGTCTCAGGGCGAACACTCTGACTACAAGGCCACTGAGCTGTTGATATCTTACTGGTGTGCAATTCTGAACGTACAAAATGGAACCAAATGGACCCGTAAGGGTTATGGGGGACTGGGGGTCCTTGAAATGTGCCTTGTGCTACACTATAGACCGATTCAGAAACGGGTCTCATGGTCGCAGGCAACGTATTTCTTTCCAAAGTTGAACGTTGCCACCACTGTTGGAGCAGCCATACACTACACAGGTTCATCCTGATGTTCTGGGCATCTTTGTAAAGTTAGTGTTATTAAAAAGCAGGTAAAAGAGTAACGTTTGAGCACTCCATTCAATGTAGTAGAAGAGCCGCACCGCAGATATGTCGTCTCCGTCCACAGGAAATACGTTGCTTGTGACCATGAGACCCGTTTCTGAATCGGTCTATATGGAACAGATCCTTAATTAGTATAGTTGCAGCAATTCATCTGTCTGCTGTATGGACAGAGTTGCGAGTCTTCAGTATGGTAAATGGTGCATTTATATAGCGCCTTTATCCAAGGAGCTTTACATAGATTGTGCATTACATTCACCCATTCATACACCGATGGCGGAGGAAACCATGTAAGGCACCAACCAGCACATCAGGAGCAATTAGGGGTTCAGTGTCTTGCACAAGGACACTTTGACACTAACTCTGGGGGAGCCCGGGTTTGAACTGGCAGCCTTGCGGTTGCCATCCGGCCACTCTACCCCTGAGCCACTGCTGCCCCAGTGGCAAGTTGCTGGTGACAATGGTGGGGGCACATGACAAACTCACTTCTTAAATCTAAAGTTGACCTGGCTCGTCTTCCTCCATGCTACTCTGCTCTGAAGAGAACCACTGTGTTGCCTTATACAAGCGAGCTGATGAAGCTATTGTGGAAAAACAAAACCCTATGAAGGGCAGGGATGGTTGAAAATCGAAGGGTTTTTGAATCCAGTGTGGTCCTGCGGTCCAGTCCTACCAACCTTTGATCTCCTTGACTCCTTGTCATTGGAGACCATGGACAAGAAGACGAAGAAGACTCTGACGAGTTCTAACACAGTGACTGTGCATTTTGTTCTTTATGGTGCAGGCTAGTGCACCATAACACTATCAACCAACAGGGTGGTCACTGTTGCTTACATTTTTGCCTTTGAGTGTGTATATGATGGAATACTGTTACAGGATTGTGTGACTGTTTGTATTTTGTACTGCATAGTGCAGGCCATTCTATAGTGTGTATACTGCCGCCTACTATTGTTCATACTGAGGATGTTTTTTGTGTGTGATGTTATGCTACAGTGTATATATTATAAATTATAAAGCTAGCATAAAAACACAGCACCTGTCTAGATACTTTATTTGTAAAGTTATATGCAATATTGGTATCTCTTACTTGGTATAAATGTGAATATATTGTAATGGCAGCACTGATTTTTACACCAGCATGCCACTGGCACATGTGGTCACTTTAAGAATAGTTTCACTGAGATCCTTGACCCGCAAAACATAGGTCTAGACAACGTATTTGTTAATTTAAGTGCAATATTGGCTGAGATATAGTAAACATCGATTGTTTTGATAATGGTGACACTCATTTGCATAACAATGGTAGATTGGACACATTGCCAACTTTTTAACATAGCTTATTCAAGTAAGAAATATTCCACAATGTGGAGTCAGTTCAAACTCAGTCATTAATTCATTCATTCCAAATGTATAGCTGATACATGGCAGCGGTGGCCGAACGGATAGTGGAGCGGTCTTGATACCGGAAGGTCGCCAGTTCGAATCAGCGGTCCGACATGTTAAAATTACCACTGCTGAAGTGCCCTTGAACAAGGCATTGAACCACTACGATGAAATGTGTTCTATGAGCAGGGCCTGGCTGGAAACAAGTTCTTGAGCTTAGCCCAGATACCCTGGGTAATCATTTCATTTCATTTCAATATACAATTTTCACAGATTTGAGGTATAGTTCAGAGTTTTGGCTACAGAAAGAGTAATTCTCAAGATAGAAAGGTTATCTTGGGCTCAAAATGAAGCTTAGGGACATGGGAAGTTTTCTATATACAAATGAGGCAGTGATGTGTTGGAAAATAACCATCTTTGTTGTTATTAGTCAAGCGGACAGCATCTTTTTTTATGTTTCTGAGGATGATGTGGGTCAGGGGCGTAAGGTTCTTAAAACGTCAGGGGGTGCTCCCCAGCCCCGCCTCCCAGCCCCGCCTCCCCCCCCCCCCCCCCCGGGGGGGTACTTTATTTAGTTTGCTATTGAACACAGTGCGCTTTCAGTTCACAACAAACACATTAAATTGTTTCAAGGTTCAAGGTTCAAGGTTGTGCTTTATTGTTACATCTTGTGTACAGGTACACGTACATAAGAGTAAAACTTATTTTTGTTTGGCTTCCTTCAGACAATGCAGCAGCAATAATATAATACGACAATATAATACAATATAATACGACATCAAAACAGCAACACACAGTCTTTCGTAGAGTTGTACGTGATCCAGGTAAATGTCTCTTTCCAGATGGGTTGATATTTGCGCCCCCGGACTGCTGGCTGCTGCGGACGACACCTTTCTTTTTTAGAATTATTAGCTCTTAAAAGAGCCGTTGTGTTGGCGCTGACAGTGCTGTCCGCCTCGGCAGCTACGTTGTCGGCGGCGGGCATCGTGATCTTGTCGGCGGGCGGGGCCGGGGTGGCCGCGGCGGCGGGCATCGTGATCTTGTCGGCGGGCGCCAGGGCCTTGACAGCGGGCGTCTTGTCGGCGGCGGCGCCGAATTGTAGCATGGACTGGACGAATCTCTTCTTGGCTGGAGGTGGCTTCATCATAGTAATCGAACGGAAATGAAGCCTCCTGTACTGAATGCAACATTTATACTCTCTACCTGGCAGCAGAACAAAAGCCACCTTATTAGCATTTGAATGAATGAATACCTGTTCGCCCAGACAGTGGCCCAAGCACCTAAAGGTGTGTGGAATGTGCCTACGTGTCTTGTTTTTGTTTTGACTTCAGTGTTGCCACATTGTGTGAGAGAAATAAGCCAACCCACCTCCAAAAACCAGGGAAGGGGATCTTCAGCCCTTGATTACGTGACAAAATGAGGGGATATCTCAGTGGGTGCTATTTGGCTTATTACTTTTTCAGGGGGTGCCCAAGCCCTCAAGCACTCCCATAGTTGACGCCGTTGAGTGGGTCATATTTAAGAATATAATGGTAGCAACCCCCCAAATCCTATTCTTCTACTTACCCCTATGTGTCAGGATACTCCATGACAAATGTCAGACTTCCATGTCTATTTATGTAATTTTAGTGAATTAATATTTGCCTTTACACAATTTCGCCAGAGCCATATACCAAAAAGGGGGTTTTGGGGTAGGTGGGACATTTTGACAACTTTTTATCATAGCTCATCATTTTCAGCAAATTTTTTCCAATAAGAAAACACTGATTAGAAGTATATTTTCTCCCTTTATTTCCGGTGATGACGTCAGTGTGAGAGAGACGCTTCTGCTGTTCTCCCCAAACCCCACCGAGAAAATGCCAGTTTAAACACTACTTATAGTAGTTATCAAAGTTTATTTCATGGTAGAGTAAACCTAATAATGTCAACCAACGAGGAAAAGAAGAAGAAAGGACAAGGACGCGCCGCAATTGACACTCGCTCAGCGACAAAGAAACATGACGAGCCGCACCATGAAGACGCCGAACTTGAACTTGAACATGGCGCTGAGGCTGGTCGCGACGAGGCAAGTCAATGGGAAAATCTCGCTGCCCGTGTGGTTCGCGATGTGACTGAAAAGATAAGTGCCCTGATGGACCAAAAGCTTACGGCCCTGACTAAAACACTGGAGGGCTTTAATAACCATCTGTCGGACAATACCAAACGCATTACAGAGGCTGAATCCCGCATCTCAGCGGCCGAGGACAACGCATCAACAATGGAAAACAGACTGAAAACGTTGGAAAAAACAGTGTCGACGTTGCGACAGCGGGCGGAAGATGCCGACAATCAAAGCCGACGTGAAAGCGTTTGTATTATGGGTTTGAAAGAGGGGACAGAGGGCAAGCAACCTGTTAAATTCTTCGAGACCTGGCTTCCCACTCTGCTTAATATCGAGACAGAAAACAGCAGTGTGAAGATTGACAGGTGTCGCAGGGCTGCAGGAGACATCAAGCCTGACAAAACCAGACCTGTGGTCATAAAATTTCAAACTATGCGAGATGCACAAATAATTATGACTGCAGCACGGGCGAAAGGCGAGCTGAACTACGAGGGCAATAAACTTCTTATCAGACCGGACATTTCATATCAGACCAGAATGGCAAGACGTGGATACAACGCCGTGTGTGACCAACTCATCAAAAAAGGGATACGATTTAAAATGCGCTTCCCTTCGAGACTAACTATCACATGCAACGACGAGGACCACTCTTTCAAGACCCCACAAGAAGCGGAAGACTTTCTGAAAGGCTTGGAATAAAGGTATTGCCCACATGGATCGGACTGATGGAATGCGGTTATGCGGAAAGGACTAAGGTCTCTCTCTCTCTCTCTTTCTTTTTCTCTCTCTCTCTTTCTCTCTCGCTCTCCCTTTCTCTCTCTCTCTCTCTCTCTCCGCCTCTCCCGTTTTTTTTTTTTTTTTTTTTTCTCCCTCCCCTTTTTCTTTTTCTTTTTTATATTTCCCAGCGGTGCTTCACATCATACTGGTATGTAGGTTATTATGTTTGTATTAAAGGTCTAGTTTTTTATTATTGAAAGGCCCAGCTCTGATTTCAGGCACATGTTTGGGTTCTTTCCAACCCCACAACGAGCTGGAATAGTGTAGTCTGGATAAAACTATATTGCAAGCATAATCTATAACCCATGGAGTGCTACAGTAGTTTATGGTTTAGATGATATATTTTTATTATTACCTTATTCCCCTGGGCTCTCCCTACCTTTCTTTTTGTTAATTTATTTTGTATCACCTTATCTGATATAGGCTATATGATATGATTTTGTCACGTGATCTATGGTTTAAATACTCTTAACACCTTCAGGTATCAAACAATGGACTTAAAATCATGATTATAGATCTGTGGTACAATTCTTTTTATTTTATTATTTTTTTACACAGTACTCACGCAACTCTGACAATCAAACAGACCAATGTAACTCCAATCTCAATATATATACAAAAAATATGATTTATTCCCTTAGGTTACTATTATTATTATTCTTTATTTATTTTTTCTCCTGTTTGCAATGTTTCCTTTAACACCACAAGGGCCACATTACGTGGACAAAAAATAAAATTAAAATAAATAAGAAACTGAGTGAAGAAAATGGGTATTAAAGGAGGAGATACTTGGTTAGATACTTGGTTAGGAAATGGCTATACTATTTTTGGTTAAATTATCTGATGCCAGTAGCCTACATTATCTTAAAATATCTGGCTGAAATTACACCTACAGACAAGGAGTGAAGCTCCAGTATTACTAGGTTCTATAACTATTTACTACCAATTGATTCTGCGGTGTGGGGATGGGGGGGGTATGTGCGGAGAGGGGCCGATCTCAGTAGGGATTTTATCGCTCGGTAGATTGGCCTTTTACTCTCCTGTGGCGGGACTCCTCTCAGCTTCACTGGAGCGATGTTAATCATTTTAGCCCATCCATTAGGGATGAGCCGTATGTGTTTTATGTGTAACCCGTCTGTACAAGACAGTAGGGTTATTTTGTTTTATGTACTTCACCCCCTCCCCCCTCCGTTCACCTCCTCCCTATTCCAGCCATTTAGAGACCTGCCCACATTAGCTTCAATAGACTTCCAGTATGCACTCATGCAACACATTATGTATTGTATTAGTATTCGACATGAGTGATCTTAAAATTATAACCCTCAATGTGAAGGGTATAAATAATGTGGTCAAGCGTCAAAAAATATTGTCCTATTTGAAAAAAGAAAAATGTCAAATAGCCTTTTTACAGGAAACTCACCTGTCTGAACTAGAACATATGAAATTACAGCGTAACTGGGTAGGCCAGGTATATCACTCCTCATACAATACAAAAAGCCGTGGAGTAGCTATTCTTGTACATAAGAATCTCCCATTTACCCTAGAAAAGGCTGTGACTGACGATGAGGGGAGATATGTCTTGCTATCTGGTTACCTTTATGGTGAACATATCCTTTTGGGCTGTGTATACGCTCCTAATGTATTTGAGGCCTCCTTTTTCTCTAAATTACTGTCTGCAATATCCGCATTCTCAATTAATTATACCATCATTGGGGGAGATTTTAACTCTGCTCCTAACTCAAATGTCGACCAGTCAACCCCACGACCTACCCCGTCTCGTAAAAGTGTCAGACTTGGAGAACTATGTAATGATTTGGAGCTATTTGACGTTTGGAGAGTACTCAACTCAAGAACAAGAGACTTTACTTTTTTCTCTCGACCCCACCAGGTGTACTCTAGAATCGATTTCTTTCTGACGTCTAGAATGATATTGGATAGGACTAAGGAGTGTATAATAGGCATACAGACGCTCTCGGATCACTGTCCAGTTAGCCTGACTATCCGCCCCCCCTATAGAGACCCTACCAGTAGACAATGGCGTTTGAATCCTTCTTTGATGAGCAGCCCCCCGTTTTTGGAATATATCACTAACAAATGGAAGTTTTTCTTCTCTGTAAACAAAACTCCTGGGATGAGCCCCTCCACATTGTGGGAGGCAGCAAAGGCTTATCTCCGGGGCTGTATTATTTCGTACAATTCGGCTCAACGGAAAGAGGCCATCAAAAATCAATTGGAACTTGAAAAATTAATCTTAAAATTGGAATCTGAATGTAAACGTCTCTGGTCCAATAATTTGGCAAAACAATTAGATGCCGCCCGTTCAGCTCTAGACCAACTTCTGACAAAACAAGCTGAGTCCACCATTTACGCTGCAAAGCACCAGTTCTATGACTCGGGAAACAAACCCGGTCGACTTTTGGCTCGACTGGCTAAAGGTAAACAGAATTCTAACACAATATCCTCCCTCAAAGATGACAACGAAGTTAGCCATCACATCTCGAAGGACATAAATATAATTATGAAATCCTTTTACCAAAAGTTATACACTTCGGAATGTGGAACCTCTGACCAGCAGAGGAAAGACTTTCTTGATAAAATAACATTTCCGTCATTGTCTGAAGAACACAGAGAGTCTCTCTGTAAAGATATAACAGAGGAAGAAATACTCAAAACGATAAAAACCCTTAAAGGGGGTAAGGCCCCAGGCCCAGACGGTTACGGCCCAGAATTCTACAAAAAAATGAGTAAGGTTATAGTCGGTCCTTTGAGAGAGATGTATGCAGACTCATTACAAAGAGGCAGTCTTCCCCAAACCCTGAACTTGGCTAACATATCTCTCATCCTTAAAAAAGATAAACCAGCCGACATGTGTGGCTCATATAGGCCCATTAGCTTAATAGCGGTGGACAGTAAAATACTCTCCAAATTATTAGCAAGGAGGATAGAGGGACTGCTGCCTCTGATAATAAACCCAGACCAGTCAGGTTTTGTACAAGGCCGACACTCCATTACAAACGTGAGGCGGTTATTGAATGTTATACAGTACTCTAATCAGCTGAAACACAAAGCGCTAGCAGTGTCACTTGACGCGCAGAAAGCTTTTGATAGAGTAGAATGGCGGTATTTGTTCGACGTCATGGAGAGATTTGGACTTGGAGGGAATTTCCTTAAGTGGATTCAAACCATCTACCACTCTCCTGTGGCCAGTGTCCTTACCAATGGTACCTGCTCTGAGCCTTTCCCCTTAGCAAGAGGCAGGGGGACCCCCTAAGCCCATTACTGTTTGCCGTTGCACTCGAACCGCTAGCCGAGGCTATCCGGTGTCATCATGAAATTGAGGGGGTCTCACTCACACCCGGGGGCACCCCCCACAAAATAGCTTTATATGCAGATGACATTATACTGTTTCTTTCCTCCCCGAAGAGGTCAGTGCCTACTGTCCTCTCAATTGTTAAAGACTTTGGCGCTATCTCAGGCTATAAAATTAACCAAAGTAAATCTGAGGCTATGCCACTAGGAACCCTGACCCAATCAGACATCCCAGATAACTTTCCCTTCAAATGGACTACGTCAGGATTCACATATCTGGGCATTAAAGTCTCCCCCAACTTAAAAGATCTGTCACGTCTGAATCTGGCCCCAGTCACTACAGCTGTTAAGAGAGATCTGGAAAGGTGGCATGACCTCCCACTATCGTTCCTGGGACGGGCCAGTCTAATAAAAATGAACATTCTACCCCGCCTTCTATACCCCTTACAAATGCTTCCCTTATGGGTATCCAAAAAAGATGTCAAAGATCTGGAGAAGGCTTTTTCTAAGTTCATTTGGCATGGAAAGAGACCCAGGCAAAGATTTAAAATATTGCAGCTACCAACCAGTAAAGCGGGCCTTGCCATGCCAAATATACTCTTCTATAACTGGGCCTGTCACGCTCGTTACATCTGGGAATGGCTACAAGCCTATCTACACAATAAGAACTGTGTGGACTCGTGGGGCTGCTCACCAAATTCACTATGGGCACTGGTAACCGGTAATAAAGATACGATTCATAGGGAGATACGAGGCAATCTAATTATCTATAATTCTATCAGAGTGTGGCGACAGATTACCATACACATAGGGAGAGGAGACCAAAGGTCATTGCTAATACCAATCTCTAGCAACCATGAATTTGGACCTGGGCGCAGTTCGGCCATCTTTAAGACCTGGCACTCACTAGGGCTTCGTGTATTGGGAGATCTATTTAGAGATGGTGTTCTGATGTCGTTTCAGCAATTGCAGACACAGTTCAATCTCCCAAGAGAACATTTTTTTGGTTTCCTGCAAATACGACATTTTATTAACTCACTACAGCTGCTAACACCACTGGGCTCCCTTTACAGTAAAACAGAACATTTCTTACGCAACTGTAGTAAGGTATCACATTTCATTTCATCGTTTTACTCACTGCTGTACTCACTGGACTCCCAGGAGTTACCATCCCTCCGCAAATGGGAGAGAGATTTTAACAATGAATATATTGAAGACGACTGGCAAGAGGCCATTGACTCAGTTAAAAAGGTTTATACCTGTAACAGACTAAGAGAAACACAATATAAAATTCTTCACAGATTACACATCACACCTGTGTTACTAAACAAAATGGACCGTTCAATATCTCCTTTATGTTCGAAATGTCAAACAGATCTGGGTACCTACTATCACTACTTTTGGGATTGTAAGTGTATATACAGGTTCTGGGGCCAAGTGGCACGTGAGTTAAGCGACATTTTCAAGGTGAAAATAAAGAAGGATCCGGGAGCTTTCTTACTGGGACTCCCGTCAAAAGAAATTAATTTGACACCCTTACAATTCAAACTATTTGATAAACTTCTACTTTCAGCCCGGAAATGCATTCTGATAAATTGGATGAAGGATAAGCCCCCATCTATACAAATGTGGTATAGAGAGATCTTCGGGGTGCTACCCCATGAAAGACTCTGTGCTATGCAGAGAGGAAACGATGCTTCCTTTCAGGTGGTGTGGGCCCCATTATTAGACTATTTTCCTACTGAAATTTCTCGGATCCTTCTAAAGGCCCAATGCCCCATTGAGTGGACAGACCTAGGATAGAAAAACAACTGTACATGTCTGTCTACATGTGAATGGGCTCGAGGCATGTGCAATAATACTGTGGCTGTCTTGGTTGGCTATCCTTTTTTGCTTGTTCTTTCTTTTCTTTCTGTTTTGCTTCATATGGTATGGTGTGGATGATGGCATAGATGAACTGGAGGAACCCCCCCCCCCCCCCCCCCCTGTCCCAATGTTTGTTTTGTCTGCTTGTAAAGTATGTCTGTAAGTAACTGTATGTGAAATATTTTAAAAACCAATAAAAAATATATATAAAAAAAAAAAAAGAAGTATATTTTCGGGGGGTGCATGATACCCCCCTCTTCCCACTAGACTGCGACGCGATGATGGCGACGCAATGGTGCTGGATATACCCTGGGCCATAGATCTATGCCCTGGGCAGCTACATTTAGTATATTACCCGCGATCACTCATTGGTGTGTCATTCTAACGTCGCCATATTATTTTATCGTGATACTAATTATACAAGCATCTATTTGTAGCGATCATGCCACGACTCGGCCCACAAAGACACCGCACAATAAATGAATTTGATCAGATGTTTTTACATAGTACCGACCCTTGTTATATATTCTCCGACTATGCCTGTCACGATGACTAAGCCAGTTAGATCTATCCATATATGGTTCTACCACATCTATCTGATATCAGCACTCGGTCGGCTCGGGCCAAATATAGGGATCGTCATACTAGACATGTCATATTAGGGCATTTTCGAATACAATAAAATTACCTTTTAGCGAAGGCATCATCGTTGGTGGTAACAAAACCTTGGCACACGTGTAATCCGCGAGGGTGGATGTTGCAGGAGACAGCAGCCGGCTGGGGAGCGACAGGCTGGGAGATCTGGCTCACGGTGGTCCCAGGCCACTGGACACGGATGGATCATTACTATTATCGCTACTCACTAAAACTCACTCAAATATATATTTTTTTTGCTGGAGGAGCGGGGACTGCAAAACTGGCTGAACAGACCCTTCCTCCGGCTAGGAGGAGTCACCCCGACACCCCCCCTATTCACTGTGGGGGGTGGGCGTCAGTTCCTATAGGAAAACATACACGTGTGTCACGTGACACGGGAATTCTGGGTAATGGAGTTCGAAATAAAGGTCAGGAATATAAACAGCGCTCCGGAGCATATTAATGTAAACATATTAAGTAATCAAAAAAGTCAACCAAAGAACAAGATTCCTTTACAGGATCTCCTCACTGGTCAACAAAAACACCTTGAAGACCTTAACAGGAGCCCTCGTACAAGGTTTCTTTGACTATGCATGCACCTCCTGGTACCACAGCACCTCAAAGGCCCTTAAAACTAGGCTCCAGACTTCCCAAAACAAACTGGTCAGGCTCCTACTTGGCCTCACCCCCCGAACCCACCTCACCCCTGCCCACTTTGACAGGCTTGAATGGCTCCATACTGGTTAACAAGCTAAAAGCAATTGGTTTCGATAGCACATCAGTGAGCTGGATGCAATCCTACCTGGAGGGGAGAGAACAGATGGTGGAAGTGAACGGAACACTGTCCCCCCCCCCCTCCCAGTGAGCTGTGGCGTTCCACAAGGAAGCATACTAGGGCCTCTACTGTTCCTAATATATGTAAACGACATGACTTCAGCTTGTGACTGCAACTTGTTCCTGTTCGCAGATGACTCGGCACTGCTGGTCTCGGACAGGGACAAACTGCAGGTTGAAAATGCCCTCAGCTCTGAACTCGGTAGAATCTGCACCTGGCTCGCTGATAACAAACTATCTTTACACCTGGGAAAAACTGAATCCATTCTCTTTGGATCTAATAGTAATCTCAGCAAGGCAAATGGCTTCTTGGTTAGAGTGGGTGACAATGTTATCACACGTAAAGATGAAATGACCTACCTAGGTTCCATCCTGGAGGCTAATCTTTCCGGTGATAAAATGGCCACCAACGTAATCAAAAAAGTCAACCAAAGAACAAGATTCCTTTACAGGATCTCCTCACTGGTCGACAAAAACACCTTGAAAACCTTAACAGGAGCCCTTGTACAAGGCTTCTTTGACTATGCATGCACCTCCTGGTACCACAGCACCTCAAAGGCCCTTAAAACTAGGCTCCAGACCTCCCAAAACAAACTGGTCAGGCTCCTACTTGGCCTCACCCCCCGAACCCACCTCACCCCTGCCCACTTTGACAGACTGGCATGGCTTAGGGTCGGCGACAGAGTACAGCATCTTGCAATGGGTCTGGTCCACAAGATTCGATACTCCACCAAGATACCCATGTACCTGTGTAGATACTTCCTTAATGTTACCGAAGTCCACACCCACAACACCAGAGGGAGTGCAACGAACCATGTACAACCCAGATTCGGCACAAACAAGGGACTAAATTATTTTCGCTCCTATGCCACCAAAATGTGGAACGCCCTACCAACAGTCATTAAGACATGCGAATCCCTTGACTCCTTCAAAACCGCTCTCAAAGGGCACCTACGGATGGCTGCAATTCGAAACTGGCCCCGTAAAATCTGAATCCCCCCCCACCCCCCCCCCCCCCCTTTTTTCCCTCACTGTATATGTTTCTTTTCCCTTTTTACCTCCATTATGATGAATTCCTGTTCTGTTCTTTGTCTATATAGAAGTGTCTATTTGTACATCTCTAAATATTTTGATGAATTGAACATGGTGGACCCTCTTGTAAACAAGTGTAATGCTTAATTGGGTCGTCCACTCACAGTTAACAGCCTTTGTATTGAGTTTGTGCTTGAAATGTACTGTAATTCTGCAAACTGTTAACAAGCCTGCAATCTTAAAAAATAAAATGTTAAGCGATATGTAGTACAGCAAAAATATAGTCGGGGACTTTTCTTACACAGTCCTGGATGTTGTTGATGATGTCCCTATGGAGTCACATGTGCGAGTGTCGTCTTACCAAGACCTGCTATATTTACACCACGTTGTTGCACAGTCCGTCTCAGTCTGCCGTCCCCAGACTGACTCTCCCTGTTTGTAACCTTTATTTCAGGGGAATCCAATTGAGACCAGGGTCTCTTTTTCAATGGCGCCCTGTATACAAATAAGAACATTTACATTTTACATACATGACATGGACACACAGTACAACAAATATAATCCACAAGCACATACACACAGAAACAAAACCTTGTAACCAAATGTTACAGAAAGCAGGTGCATATGCCTTCCTCTAGTGTGAGGTCAGTTAAGAGTATCTTAAAAGTAGTAAACTAAATAAAAACATTCAACTTCAATTTGTTTTGACAACCATTCCATAAATGTGGAGCATACACCCTGAAGGCAGTATCTCCCAATTTAGTAGTAGTTTTTGGTACCTTCAATAAAAGCATATCTTGTGATCTAGTACCATAAGCTGATGTATTGAGAGCTAGCAGTTTTGTTAAATACAGAGTTAGTTAGTTACATAGTTTACCAATTAAAGCTTTATACGTGAACAGGGTAGCATATTGTTTCCTTCTAAGAGCCAGAGAAGACCATTCTACTGAGGTATATAATGCACAGTGATGTGTTCTGAAACCTGCTCCTGTAATAAAGCGGAGTGCACTGTGATAAATTGCGTCCAAGGGTTTTAGAATGCTGTCAGTGGCATGCATATACAGGATATCTCCATAATCAAAAATTGGCATAATTGTTGCTTGGATTATCCTCTTTCTATTCTCTTTAGAGAAGCATAATCTATTTCGATAGAGGAAGCCAATTTTAGGTTTGATTTTCTTTGTTAGATTTTCTATGTGTGTTTTAAAAGAGAAATCCTCATCTAGCCAGATCCCTAAATACTTATATGATGAGACCCGCTCAATGTGTGCCCCTCTCAGAGACAGTATGGGGTCACCTGTTTCCACTTTTGTTTTATTTGAAAACAACATGTACTTCGTCTTGCCTACATTTAGGGCAAGTTTAAGATCCGCTAGTGCATGCTGAATAATGTTAAAAGCAGATTGTAAGTTAAATATAGCTTGACTACTTGATGGGGCAGTGGTGTATACAATTGTGTCATCAGCATAAAAATGAATATTGCAGTTCTCAATATTCTTTGAGATTTCATTAATATAAATAGTAAATAAAATGGGTCCAAGTATGGAGCCTTGGGGGACTCTTTTTTTAACTTCTACGAAGTTCGATTTAATGTCTCCAACCATAATGGCTTGGGTTCTGTTTGATAGATAGTCCTGGAACCAAGAACAGGCCATGCTATCTAATCCAATACATTTTAATCTCTGCATTAAAATGGTATGATCCACCGTATCGAAGGCTTTTGCCAGGTCAATAAAAATGGCTGCACATTTAAAAATGTTGTCCAGTGCAGTTGCTATGTCATTTACGACCAATGATGTTGCTGTGGTTGTACTGTGTCCAGGCCTGAAGCCTGACTGAAATGTGTTCAAGGTGTTATTAATGCTTAAAAAAGCTACAGAGCTGCTGTTTGACAAGTGCTTCGAAGATTTTAGCCAGGCATGATAATTTGGAAATGGGCCTATAATTATTAACCGCACTTGCATCTCCCCCTTTGAATAGTGGGCTTACGTGTGCAGATTTCCACACAATTGGAATAGTTCCTGAAGCTATGGATAAATTAAAAATATGTGTTACAGATGGGGCAATCAGTGGAGCTGCAAGTTTTAGCAAACTAGGCACCATATTGTCCTCGCCAGTGGATTTGTTCGCATCAATATGAGTTAGCTCAAGTAAAACATCTGTCACAGTAAACTCTTTGAATGAAAAATAATCTCTGTTTTCCTCCACTGTGGATGTGCTTGAATCAGCTGCAGATAAACCTCCTGCAGGGGAGGGATCGGATCTTTCAAAAAGATTTCCAGCGGTTATAAAATGTTGATTAAAGAAATCACACATCAGGTGTTTATCAGTAATAGGGCCATCCTCTGTGTCAAGAGATTTTGGCAGTGCAGATGCAATAGGACCAGAGTTTAGGGATTTTACAATTTTCCAGAATTTTGAAGGATTATTTTCAGATTGCACCTGTAGGAGGTGCTGCACAGTGCACACGTAAAACACGTGTCATTGTCATGATGTGTGTGTGTGTGTGTGTGTGTGTGTGTGTGTGTGTGTGTGTGTGTGTGTGTGTGTGTGTGTGTGTGTGTGTGTGTGTGTGTGTGTGTGTGTTTGTGTACAGATAGAGGGGGAGGGGGGGGGAGAGACTCTCAGTTACTGTAGTGTACATATTCAGTACTGTATGTCAATAGGCCTGTTATAATGAGAATAATTTAATGTAATGTGGACGCAGGGAAGCTGGAAGAACTAAAAATGCCAGGACAACGCTCCACACACACACACACGTCCCCAAACTCTTCTCCCTTCTGGCTCCAAAACTATGGAATGCACTTCCCATTGCAATCAGAACTGCAGACTCACTCCCAGTTTCTTCTGCCCTAGTCTATAAACCCACCTCTTCAGACTCCATCTTAGCCCGTAGCACTTGCCGTAGCACTTTCCCTAGCCTTGACGACCTTACAGTCTCAACTTACGTAGTTTAGATGGCATTTTATGTAGACATAGCACTCTATAGTGTATATTCCACTGTTAGGTTCTTAGCTTACGTATGATTCTTGATAACAATTTTGTATGTATTTGATGTATTCCCATGTTTTGTTCTTGCTTACTGTAAATCGCTCTGGATTAAGAGCATCTGCTAAATGTCTAAATTGTAAATTGTAATTTAAACTGGACAACTGGGGACATCATATTGAAGCTTGCACCAATAATTCTCAAACTTTTTAAAGCCAAGACTGCGAAGAATTAGTGCCAGGGATACCCATAAGATTTCAGTTAGTACATTATTCTACTATAGCCTACTGTGGCCACTGGAGAGAGTGAAACCTCTGATATGAATACTTCATACAGTACAATCTCTCATTGGGTTAACGTCTAGCCAGTTAAATAATAGTAAATATAGGCCTACTAGTTGAAATAATAGTTCCACTTCGAGAACCACTGGCCTAAACAAGCCTGTTGAATTATTATATTTATATAAATACGGTTAAGTCTAGACTAGAGAAAGGCCAAATTAAGTTTGTTTTAAATTGAGTGTGATTCCAAGGTCAGAATCCCTTGAATGAACATGCAGTATATTGTGAACAATATTAGCCTACTATAGGGACAGACAGAATTACTGTGTCCTAATTAGACATTCCTTAGGCATTGATTTCCTTTTGACAACCTGCAATGGTTGCAATTAGCTTTGGCACAATTGCCCATGGTATCAACTTCAAGGCAGGGAACATGAAGACCACAAGCTGAGTCAGTCACCATCCTGGCAGTAACATCGCAGGCTTTTATCCTGGCAGAGCTATTTCCTGGATCAATGCTCCATTCACTGCCAGGAAGTGTGAATTCATTTTGTAGGCAGTTTTGCGCACTTGGACTTTGTGTTCTCTTACAGCAAAGGCTATTACACCACTGTAATCTTATAAAATGTTATGTTATCCCAATTATCTAATGAATTGAGTAGCTACAAAATGAACCTGGGGCTTATTTGTTTTGAGGTATTTTATTTATCAGTAGCCTTGACTTTTCATCCTTAATTTGAATAGCAAAGCATTTGCAAGCACACATTTGCACCACACCACCACTTCTTTCCATGGTTATTGTTTAGCTCGATGTGAAGGTCATCTTTACAGATAGAGATACAGATACAGTGCATACATGCAGTGCATACATGTATACAGTGAGTGGCAAAGTGAGTTTACTGTCGTTTAACGTCATTTCATGCAATCAGATAGGACTTTTCTGTTTGGATGTATGGGCTGTCAAGGCCAGAAAGTAGTTGTTTGCCACTCAGTAGGCGGTTCCCGCATAGCTTCCGGGTATGATGATGATGTCACGAGCATAGCCTCTATAGTCACATCAACGACACAAGGACAAGGGTTTTTCAGATTTTGTGCACGTTTCTAACCTTTCACCAGTGGTGGAAAAAGTACTCACGTTTCTTACTTAAGTAAAAGTATCAATTAATCAATCAATCAAAAATCAAAGTATAGAAATACTCTGTTACAAGTGATTACTGTTACTCAAGCAAAATTTACTTGAGTAACAGTACAAAAGTATTGGTAGTATCAAAATGTAGTTAAAATACCAAAAGTAGAAAGTACACAAGTTTTCAAAAAATGCGTAAAAATAACTATAACTGAACTTGTCCAATAATTATAGTAAATTAATGCAATTTGTTTTCCAAGAAGTGAACCAAAACCTCTGACATCACCTGTGCCATGCAGGGAAAGACTGCAGGTCACTGTTATGTGGTCCTAATATCTTTGGGAAAAAGACATTCTTAAATTCAACTGAAGCAAGAGTAAAGCACATTTTGAACTTGAACACTATGAACATCTATGAAAATAATGCATTTTACCATTGCATCAGCACCACTGTCTTTTGCATTTCATCAACCCCTGGTGCAGGGGACCAGCCTAGAACAGTGAATGTTGCTGCACTTATTTGCATCCATCCTGTCCATATTGTTGACAAATGAATAAATATAAACCCTGAACAGGACACAAAAATCTTGCCCCAAGGCCTTCTGAAAAGTTGGCAGCACTGTAGGCTATTGTATTAGACACTTGCCAATGGCAAGGTGCGAGAAAGCTGCTAGCTTTGCAGCTAGTAGGAATGAGGCCTGTTTGCAGCTGGCAGCTTATGGGCGATTGGTTTAAATTAATTAAAAGCCCATAGGCCTGCTGGCGGCTGGCGTAACCGTCTGGGCACCTAGGCTGGTAATCCAGCCTGACAGTGTCGGGTTTGACTCCCAATCCCGGCGACGGGCTGTGTTTCAATCTATCAATAAAGGCAGAAAAGGCCCAAAAATATATAAAAAAGCCCATAAGCTTAGGCTTAGTGTGGTCACTATGGCTGTATCCTCTGTTGTTTGGTGACAATGACATGCAGTCCCTAAATCTAAAACTCTTTTGAGATAGAATTTGACCAACAAGCTTGGTAGTGCCTGTTGGTCTTGACTTTAAGGGAATATGCACGCAGGGATTCAGGGAAAAGTTGAAGGAGCTGGCCTATGTTCTGCGGGACGTCCCACCTGGGCCATCTGTCCCTCACGCTTTCTTGGCCAAGAGATCCACTATACCAGGACAAGACATTTGGTTGACTGATCGTCCAGTGTTTTTGCAAGATTAGGACACACACACACACACACACACACACACACACACACACACGCACACACACGTACACACTAAATATGGATTGTTTTATACATACTGTAGGTCAATTAATTGCTGATAATAATGCTGATAATAATAATAACTGTCCACACACACGCCAAGCCACAGCCTGTGTGTCCAAATAAAACAAAATCACCGTTGTAACGACTGTGGGTGTTTTAAACGTAATGTAGTGCCCAAAGCCCTATACTTCTGGCACTACTGGTTACTGACGGCTAGGAGGTTGTTCAGACGTGTGCTCACTGCTCTCTAATAACTGCAGTCCAAACGTTTTGTCGAGTTGATAAATGATTTATTCTCACCGTTGTCCTATACTTCAGTAAGAGATGAATACATAAATAAACCGTCAAACACATAGATATACAGAGTCAGACCACAGCTCCTCAGAACACAGTGCCTCTGTCCATCAGCAACACCTGTGCTCAATCAGAGACGGGCTTAAAAGTAACCATGGCAACTTTGGCCTCACCCATGCCCTGCTGTGATGTCATCAATATATATAGTCATAATGGCTCTTACAATTTATGTTGTTCTGTAAAAGTGGTGGTATTAGGGCTTGTTTGTGTGACCGGTGTCAAAAACAGGTTTCTCTTTTTATTAAGGGACCAAGAAGTCACAAAGTGACTTTGGTCACTTATTGTTTTTGTGTTTTTTTCTTCTTCTTCTTCTCCTTCCGCCAAAAATAGCTGTTCTGGCTGAACCGTGCAGTCGGTTTTCGCGAAACGTGGTAATCTGGTAGAGGGCCATGCCAAACGGTGACTATGCGAAGCCCATGACGATTGGCCAAATGGTGGCGCTCAATGAGTAGCACTCAATTGAAAATGCAAACTTTGAACGTGCATAGCTCATGAACCGTTTGACCGTTGGCAATGACACTTTGATACACATAATGTGTCTCCTCATGCCGAACAACTTTCGTGTTCTGACTTTTGACCTCTGACCTTTAGATCACCTGCCATTTTGAATTATATGAATATCAGTTCAAATGTATCTCCTCCCAGGATCTTTGATCAAAATGCACGAAAACGTCTACACGTGAACTTAACCTATACGGACAAGAAATCGTAGTACATTTCTTTTAAGTGAAAAAATGAAGTTTAATTAATTAATTATGATAGTGTAATTATCATTACGTGTCAAATGTTGTCTTGAAGGGCCAATGGCACTTATTGGCCCCCCACATAAACCCTTATTGGCCCCCACATAAGCCCTTATTGGCCCCCACATAAGCTCTTATTGGCCCCCCACATAAGCCCTTATTTGCCCCCACATAAGCCCTTATTTGCCCCCCCCTCATGCCCTTATGGGGGGGGGGGGCAGTTTTTTTTTTTTTTTAGGGAAATGGCACTTTGAGGCAAAAGGGCAGGTGCTCTAGTCCCCCCCTCTGCCCGTGCCCGGCCTCGACGGAGTGGGCGGTAGAGTTTCTGCTAACTGTGCGCTGGTTGTGGTGGACTGGTCTCGGCCAAATTTGCGCAAAAATGACCGGGCCGATTTTTTGTCCCAGTCCAGCCCTGGGAAAAGGTAGGGTTTCTCCACCAAAACCGTCAGACCATATCCTATCAGTAGTGTCAGCATCAGGTGGCCTAAGAACAGGTACATCTGGAAATAAAGAGATTACTGTACGTCATATGGGAAAGTCTGAGATAATACTAAAGATTTAATTGCTGAGGTATTTCACAAATGTAAGATGCAAGAAAGAGTCTTATTATGCTGCTATACTGTAACATGTGAAGTACCAAAAACATTGCAAAAAACACTGCAGTATGAAGGTATTCACTGTCTGAAAATCAGTGATGGAAGTACAGTACTCAAGTACATTTTACTTCACTTGAGTATTTCCATGTTGTGATACTTTATACTAAACTACATTTCAGAGAAATATTGTACTTTTTACTACACCACAATTATGATACTAGTTACTTTTGTAGATTGAATTACTAAAACCAAAACATGCATTAACCACTTACAGGTGTAATAAGTGATTTTATTTTATTAAAATAAATAGTTTGTTCAGTAACAGGGCTCTCCTCGTCTCTGTTTAGTAAACAGAAAATGCATTTTCAGGTCGGGATACCTGCAATGGAGTGGAAGTGATGATAGAAAGAAATGAGCAGACTAAATTGGAACGGGTATACTATAAAATTCAAGCTGAAATATTGATACTTTCTTGGCAACCCACCTGAAAAGGTATTTTCTGTTTATTAAAGAGCTGTAGAGACGAGACGAGAGACGAGAGAGTCAGATATTTGAAGATTGCCGATCTACAAGATCACAACCTGTTGCACTTTGTGAGCTTGCAGTTTGATCTATTTTCTTTTACTTTTACTTTGGTACTGCAAGTATGTTGATGCCAGTACTTTTGTACTGTTACTCATGTAAAACCTTGAATACTGCAGGAATACTTTTACTAACAGAATATATAACTTCACTTTATATTGTGGTATTGCTACTTCTCCTTACACCAGGACTGTATGAAAATACTCACAAAGTTGAGGTCAGTGTAGTGGATGAGAGTCTCCTGTTTGCTACTGTAGAGGAGCATGAGCACAGGATGGATCATATAGCAAGCAAAACTAATGTTGGAAATAGGAACCCAGAGATCTGAAGACAGCAGGCTGTTGATGAAGCCTAGAGAGAGAGAGGAAAACTTTATTAATCCCATGGGAGAAATTCTGTTTCAGAGACCATTTAGTGTGCTTGGAAATGTATGCTTACACTGTGTGTGTGTGTGTGTGTGTGTGTGTGTGTGTGTGTGTGTGTGTGTGTGTGTGTGTGTGTGTGTGTGTGTGTGTGTGTGTGTGTGTGTGTGTGTGTGTGTGTGTGTGTGTGTGTGTGTGTGTGTGTGTGTGTGTGGCGCCCATAGGGATATCCCTTTGGTCTAGTGGTTAAGATGTTGGACTTTCACGCAGGAGACCAGAGTTCGAATCCCGGGCGCTACACGTGCGACATGTGCGTGCCGTGCGCGTGTATCATCACAGGTGTAGCCTTACCTCCATAACCTTCCTCGCAAGCCACAATGATCCAGGCGACTCCCAGGGCCCAGAGGGGTCTGTGCAGGCCCTGGTACAGGGCATGAGGGACAGATGGCCCAGGTGGGACGTCCCGCAGAACATAGGCCAGTCCTATTAACACAGCCATACCTAACAGACAGGACAGCCAACCCAGCGCTGCCTGCCACTGGGATCAATATGGAGATCAGTGGTTGTTTTCAACCCTTTTCATATTTCATATTCAACCCTTTGAGCCTGCACGGACCACGACATTTAGCCTCTCAGACCCAAAACGAAAGGATATTTTTTGTCATCGTTGGATCAGATTTTATCCGCAATTCCATGCTGTGTTGATGTTGGTACCATTAGGAGAGATAACAGGCAAACGACAAACAAAATAATAATTCTAAATCTTGAGAGCGTAAAATTAAACCAAATGTACAAAATGTACCATAAGGAGAGACATAAGGCAAACATCAATCAAAAGTACATTTTGATACCAATACTTTTGTACTTTTTTAATTCCGGCCTTTAATTGTAATGGAGTATAGTTTTACATTGCAGTATTGATACTTTTACGTAAAACATTTAAGTACTTTTTTTCGACATAGCAATATTTGGAAATTCTTACCTGGTGTTTTATTAGGAACGAATCTTTTTTTGTGGTCATGTATATTCCTGCCAGGATCCCTATGAGATATGGGCCATATCTGGTGTAAGTAATACGCGTATTCAATGGAGATACCTGCACTGGAACCAAATACATAACATCTGTTAAATGTTTTAAATAGGATTTAAAATAATTAAAGGAAATGGCTGCTAATTAAAGGTCATGTGGATATGCTTTTTATGAAAATTAACAATACACATACAGTATAATTTAAACAATCTTTATGGACTGTACATTTTATTTGAGAACATATTTGTAAAGTTTAAAACATTTTCATCTTTAATGATATGCCCAAAATAGGGATGCAGCGAATGCTAAATGATTTGCTGTTTGATGTTAATTCATATTTGTTGCTGTAATAACAGATGATGGGGAAACAGTGAACCTTATGCATACAAGAGCGACATCTAGTGGCCGAATGTTGTCTATAGCGTTTGTCGCATGCGTCAACAAACAACTATATTGTTTGTGTGACATGATGCCACTTGCCAAAACTACATAGGCTATTTTCAACTTTAAAATACATGAGTTCTGTGGAGCCACACGATCGGGCACAAAGCTTCATTCTCCAAAGTGCTGTGTTGTGGTTGTGTGGTGTTTTACTTACATTGGCTGGTGGACAGGAAGGTGAAATAGAGCTGTTATAACAGCACTGGCCAAACTTGACATCAACAAAAGAGCAGCTGCCGCTGCAGCCAGTATACGTTTATTACTGATGGAGAGGACCTAGGGAAGAGACATCAGAGGCATTCCAAACATACAGTACAGTACAGTACATAATATCTCTGCTGTCGGCAAGAAACCACCTAACTCCAAAATGTTCATTTTTCAGGAAATAAAGAAAATTTTGAAAACAACGCAATACTGCCTCATCATTTTGTGACTTTATATATTGCCAAAATACTTGCATGAGAGGGGGAGAGGTGGTGGAGTTAGTTGCTTTAGCAGACATTTTGAGGGTCCAATGGAGTTAAGAGGTTTTGTCCGAAGTGTTTTATACTACTTTCCATTGGTTCAATATTTTCTGAACAAGTTAGGAGGTTTCCTCCCGACAGCAACGATATGTGATTTCTCCCCTGGTTGAGGTGAAATACAACAGATAGCCTACTGTCTGCATTGCTTAATTTATTAAAAAAAAATAGTTGATCTGACTGCAAGCTCACGAGTCACAACGCGACACAGTGTGGGCTTGTAGATCAGTCAATTCAGTGCATGCAAATCGCTGATGTGTCGTACTGTTGGCTTACAGTCGGTACAGGTAGATCAGTAGAGGTGTGGTGGCGTAGAACTGAAAGTCCACAGACAGGTACCATGTCCAGCCTGCACACTGCGGAGAAAGCAGCCGATAGACAGGGAGGAACTCATCAGTTCAAACAATAGTTATTGGTTAGAATCCACTGGCAGTTTGATATGCATTAGGCCATGGACCCCTACTGTATGTGGTATTATAGCCTATGGCACCCCGGTGTACACTGTAACATCTACATCCTCGGTGTTACAGACTCCTAAGTATAGGTTCATACAGTAGCTCTCAATAATTTAGCAGGGGCGCCCTCCATGGCACCCCTCGAAGGCCCCTGGCAGGCCCCAGGCAGCTTCCCTACTTCCTTCACAGGTGTTACCAATTATACTAATTAAGTTAGGCTCTGTTCCATTTAGTGTGCAGTGGTTAAACTTTCTAATTTCAAGGATCCCCATAACTTTATAAATGGAACAAAATGGACCCTTACGGGTCAATTTGGTTCCATTTGTACACTCGCAGAGTTACACAACTGTACGGGGCCATTTGGAACCCACTCAAGGACACTTTGAGACCCACTGGTGTAGCATAATGTCCCCAGTGAGCCAACATGCACAATAGCAGCACCCTGACTCTGTTTGACCAGAATGGAACGCATCCGAGCGATTCAGAGCCATCATTAGTATCATCGGTAACACCTGTGAAGGAAGCAGGGAAGTGGCCAAAGTTCTTTCCAAAATGGTGTGTGTGTGTGTGTGTGTGTGTGTGTGTGTGTGTGTGTGTGTGTGTGTGTGTGTGTGTGTGTGTGTGTGTGTGTGTGTGTGTGTGTGTGTGTGTGGGGGGGTCCCATTTAATTGATTCGTGGTTGTACTTGTACTCACAATGTCAGTGATGTTGAAGAGGTTGTTGATCAGCAGTAGGTTGGACCACCAGTATTTCTTACAGTTCGTCACCTGATCTTCAGCCGTGAACCAGAAGGCTCCTCTTTGGATGACTGAGAAGAAACCGATGACTAGACACACAATGGACAGGTGCAGGGGCTGGATCCTGCCATGGGATGACGATGATACGTATGAAGATGGGATAAAGAAAGCAGGACGCGGACAGACAGAAGAGCTTTCAGAAGTTTCAGGGTGCATACTGCAATTGGCATATGAGTGTGTGTGGCGTATGTGGCAGCGGTGGCCGAACGGATAGCGGCGCGGTCTTGATACCGGAAGGTTCCTAGTTCGAATCAGCCGTCCGACACGTTAAAATTACCACCGCTGAAGTGCCCTTGAACAAGGCATTGAACCACTACGATGAAATGTGTTCAATGAGCAGGGCCTGGCTGGAAACAAGTTATTGAGCTTAGCCCAGATACCCTGGGTAAATATAGATTTCATTTCATTTCATTTCAGACACCTATGATGATACACATCTACCTACAGTATCTATCTAACATACATACTGTGTACAGTGTATATTATGACTCAAAAGATCACTGCACCTTTTAAACCTCTTAAAGAGATAGTTGGCCACCAGTCTAAGGTTTAGTTTGTCTTCAGATTTGTGTATGGAGCTGAGTAAAGACCTGGCACTGAGCAGACCCCTGCAACACACAGGAAAACAAGACATTGTGAAGAAACTGATTTACTGTACTATATTCACACGGCAGCCATTTTGCGCTTACTGTCCATACTTGGGGTGTGAGAAGAGCTTAACCACTTAAGCCCCATATCATTTGTTGCACGATGAATATCAGTAGCAAAACAAACAAACAAAAAAGCTCACACAATGTGGAACAATGCATATTCTTTATGAAACAAAACAAAATGCCTGTCCAAGGCTTTTTCTCCGTTGAAACAATGCGCTGGTGGTCTCTGAGGCTATGGAAATGTTGACAAAAGGTTTCATCTATAATTAAATGCCTAATAGGGACAATGTCACAGTAATAAGCCAAGTGCAAACAGTTCAGTCTCACCCCAGGAGAAGATAGGTGTCGACAGCCAGAAATATTGGCCCGCTTAACGCAAACACATACATGGGGTTACTCCTCACTGTGAAGCACCCCCTGGCAGGTCCTCTGGAGAGGGAAGACCTGAAGAAACCAGTGCACGCAACCTATAGAGGGAAACAATTTAGTCAATTTAGCAGACTTTCTTAATCCAGGGCGATTTACAGTAAGCAAGAACAAAAAACATGGTGATACATCAAAAACATAAAAATAGTCATCATGAATCCTACGTAAACTGGAATATCTATCTAAGGAAACTATGTGTGTATACAGTACACTATAGAGTGCTATGTCTACATAAAGTGCTATTTTAAGTTACATAAATTGAGCCTATGCATACGCCTGTAGGAGGTCGAGGCCAGGGCAAGTGCTACGGCAAGTGCTATGGGCTAAGATGGAGTCTGAAGAGGTGGGTTTTCAGACTGAGGCGGAAGATTGGGAGTGAATCTGCAGTTCTGATTGAAACACTGTGAGAGAGTGTAAAGGGCAGGACACTATCGTTGCTGTCGGGCATAAACCTCATATCTCCTATCTATTGTTTGTTAATTCTTGTGAATACATTTATATTTTGTCCAATCTGTATGGTAGATTATGTTAATGTAATAACAATCACGGCGGTTCTCTTTGGCCGCCCTGCTTTTCTACAGAGACATTTAGATCCTGTGTCTTGGTTGGACACGACATTTGACCTAAAGTCAAAATTCAGTCTCTCCCCAGAGCAAGCAGGCAGGCTATATGAGCTCAGTGGTAACAAATGTGGGTAAAAATCCAGGGTAGAACAAAAAGTTGCATATACATGAAAAGTATTAACAAGAGCCTGTGACTAATAAGTACATTGGTATGCATTGGAACACATTTAGGATCCAACACGAAACGCACTTTGGACTCAAGGCATATGTCCTCAGTCACGATACAACAAGCATGTCATGTCACCCAGCATTCCATGGGCACAAGGAGTAGTGTAGGAATCCTACGTACCAAGCAGCACCAGCTGTTGGTATACTCCATCGTTGAGCAGTGCCTTGTTGTATGCAATTGTAGCCCCCAGCCAAGACCCAGCCCGCAACAGCCCTGCCAATCGGGCTCAGCCCTATTCGCACGACAGGTTGCACGTTGGTCTGGCGAGTGGGAGGTCCGGGTTCAATCCCCGCTTTCCGCGCAATGCTACACAAGCTTGCAATCGTGTTGAAGCACACAGTCCACAGAGGATGCACAGAGGTTGCATCTTAAATCTGCACCCACTACATTAACGGTGGTAGTTACAATGGAGCAGATTAACGTCATGCTCAGGACACACAAACACACACACACACACAA
Source organism: Electrona antarctica (assembly GCF_951216825.1). Lineage (NCBI taxonomy): Eukaryota > Metazoa > Chordata > Actinopteri > Myctophiformes > Myctophidae > Electrona > Electrona antarctica. The sequence goes on from NC_136797.1 coordinate 27,323,362, forward strand.
GCATCACAAACTTGACCCTTATACCACTTTCTTCTTCTGGACTGTGTTTCTCACTCAGCTGCGGGATGGTGTGGGGGCCGTTGGGCGCCATGGTTCCATGCAGATTCGGGTTGGTGTTCAGAGCAGCCTCTACCCCTGGACTGACACGTCTGTGCTGCTTCCACCTGATCACAGCCAGAAACAGGGTGGCTGCCAGCGGGATCCCCACCGTCACACAACACACCAACCTGAAGGATAGGTAGGGTCCTCATTTTAGTTTTCAAAGATTTTCAGTAGGATTTGACTTGATCTAGAAGCAACATTGTCAAGGGTTGTCATCGTTAGGTAATAGGTATAGTGTCAATAAGGTGTAACAACAGGAAAACGGTATAATCCTCTATTGCAGAGTAATAAAGATATTTAGAAAAAAAGGTTTTCTCAGCATTATGTCCGACATTAGGCCTAATGCTATTTTCATTTTATATTTAAAAATAAACGAGTGATCTTATACTTTCATTCACTTCAAGTGGACAAAATATTAAATATTTCTCATTTTCATGTGGTTACACCATTTAACACTGTCAGGTGCATATACCTTTAAAAAAAGATATATATGTTTTTTAATTATTATTTGTCATGTTGCCACTGCACCCAATCGCTGACAGCAATTCCCTATGGTTTATTTGTCGTTACCCGGTGTGTACAGGCAGGTGACAGCAGAGAGGTCTGGTGTTGCAGGTTTGGACAAACACTGAGTCATAAGGATCCCTTGAGTGGAGTGAGGCAGCAGGATGGAGGGTAGAGGTGGAATGAGTGTCACCTCACCCTGCTGGAATGTCTCTAATAAAATAAGATAAAAACGAGGTCGCATATCAAGAAGAAAGCTGTACTGTACTGTATGTCTAATTGGGTGGTTTTGGGCACACAGCCAGTGTAAAAATATATACAGATCAAAGCCACTCACTATGAACCACGAGTGTCTGAACCTCCTCTTCTGTACAGGAGTCGGGGACACAAATGCCCACAAAATACTGGACCACATCCTAAAAGCAAAGTGGTTTTCCAGGGAGCCAGACTGTGGCGACTGTGGCTCAGGAGGTAGAGCAGGTCGTCCAATGATCCATGGGTCGGCGGTTCGAATCCCGGCTCCTCCTGTCTACATGTCGAAGTGTCCTTGGGCAAGACACTGAACCCCAAATTGCTCCCGATGTGCTGGTTGGTATACCTTGCATGGCTCCTGCCATCGGTGTATGAATGTGTGTGTGAATGAGTGAATGTAATGCACAATCTATGTAAAGCGCCTTTACCATTTAGACTTCATCCGCTCGGGCGGGGGGCTCAGAGTGTGTGTATGAGAGACCAGACCAGACCAGAGAGAGAGTGCTACAACTGTAGCAAACAAGTACAATGAATGACATAAAACTATAAAACTACTATAATTTTGAATGCCTTTATTGATATACAGTTCACAGTGACCCAAAGTAGTAACATTTGTAAATACATTATGAAGAAGAAGACACACTTTTGCACAATAATTACTAATTAAAAATTCAATGAGCTTTAAACTTGATCAGATATGCTCCCATCATATTCATTTACACCAATTGTAACTTCAAACTCAATTTGCTCAAATTCAAACTCAACTTTAACCATGTTAGTCCCCCATTGCATATATTGTATACAATTGTGCTGCAGATGAAACTTCTTCATAGATTGTTTGACAGCATTATTATCAATGTTGTAACTATTAGTAGTTAAACTATTGTTTAACTATTTGGTGTATATAAATGTCTATGCTAATGTTCCCCTCAGAACCATTTTAAACAGAAGAAAACCAGCACTCACGGAAATAGCTTGTTTAGCTTGTTTATTTTACCATTGGTAGGTTGGGTATGGTATGCTGCCCAACCTACCAATCAGAATCATATCACACTATGGTTTGGAGGACCCCCTGTAGTAACTCTGAGGACGTCCTAGGGGGTCCAGGACCCCCTGTTGAAGACCCCTACGTTAGACTCATTGATGACACACATTCATGGTTCGGGTGACTGATATTGTCCTTCTAATTCATGCTTGTACTTTCAGATTTCAGCATCCTGCCGGACCTACTGCAACTGCAGACTTGCAGAGTTTGGCGTTAGAGATGAAGGCCAGTCTGGATGGTCAGCAACACTCCAGCAGAAAGAAGTCCAGTGTTTTCACGTTTCCACGTGAGTTCAACACACCAGTACTCTTACCCTCTTTCTATATATTTTCATTTATAGTGTTTTTATATACTGTATATAAATCTGAAGACTTGTTTTACTGTATTGAAATGTTGGTAAAAGAATACAAAAATGATTATTGCATTGTGGCTATAGGAAATTATTACTATTTATGCCTATTTGTTTTTCTATTTGTGTATATATGTATTGTGTGTACATAGCCTACTCTGTATTATTTTGGAAGTAGGCTATTGTATTAGACACTTGTTATCATTGCCGCCACTGGCAAGGTGCGAGAAAGCCGGTGGCTTTGCAGCTAGTAGGAATGAGGCCTGTTTGCAGCTGGCAGCTTATGGGCGATTGGTTTGGTAATTAAAAGCCCATAGGCCTGCTGGCAGCTGGCGTAACCGTCTGGGCACCTAGGCTGGTAATCCATGCCTGACAGTGTCGGGTTTGAGTCCCAATCCCGGCGACCTTTGCTGCGTGTTTGCTGCGTGTCAATCTATCGACAAAGGCAGAAAAGGGCCCAAACTGAAAGAAAATATATATATAAAAATCATATAGGCTTAGTGTGATGACTATGGTTGCGTGTCCTCCGAGTCCGTCCTGTTTGGTGACAATGACATGGCATATTCCCTATAAATCTAAAACTCTTTTGAGATAGAATAACTGACCAACAAGCACGGTCGTGCCTGTTGGTCTTGACTTTAGGGGAAAGCTATCTTTAGGGAGCAGTTAAGCTATGCATTGAAGAAGCTAGCTGGCAGTCTGAGTTGCTTTCTGAGTAAAGCGAGAAGAGGTATTTGAATGACGAGTCATTCTGCGTTGGCCAAGAGATCCACAATACCAGGACAAATTACATTACTGTAACACTTCACATGAGGCAGGAACAACAAGACATTTGGTTGACTGATCGTTCAGTGTTTTTGCAAGATTAGGACACACACACACACACACACACACACACACACACACACACACACACACACACACACAAACAATATCTATTGTTTCATACATACTGTAGGTCAATTAATTAATTAATTACTGACAATAATAATAATAATATGAACACCAGGCAACATATGAAATTCATACAAAACATAGCAGTAGTGTCTTTGTAGCATTACAATTATCTAACAGCTGTAAGCATTCATTTACAATCTCTACTTAGGCACAAATAGGCAGTAGGGAATAGCAGGAAGTAAACATGTCATACTCATAATAGGCAAACATTCAGGGAAAAAAGGCAAATATTCCACAAAAATAGCAAATCTTAAGATCACAACGCATTGCAACACAACCCGTTGTAAGCTTTTGTATCTGTTATTTACAATGAAGTACGGAATATATGTTTTAAGTAGCTAACTGGAATTGACAGGCCTTCAACTGAGTGAAACACCTTTCTATCCAATGTTCCCTTTTAGGAAAAGGTAGGGTTTCTCCACCAAAACCGTCAGAACATATCCTATCAGTAGTGTCAGCACCAGGTGGCCTAAGAACAGGTACATCTGGAAATAAAGAGAAGATTACTGTTCCTACGTCATATAGAAAAGTCTGAGATAATACTAAAGAGTTAATTGCTGAGGTATTTCACGAATGTAAGATGCAAGAAAGGGTCTTATTAGGGTACTACTGTAACATGTGAAGTACCAAAAACATTGCAGTATGAAGGTATTCACTGTATGAAAATCAGTGATGGAAGTACAGTACTCAAGTACAATTTACTTCACTTGAGTATTTCCATTTTGTGATACAGGTACTTTATACTACACATTTCAGAGGGAAATATTGTACTTATTATACACCACAATTATGATACTAGTTACTTTTGTAGATTGAATGACTAAAACCAAAACATGCATTAACAACTTAAAGGTGCAATAAGTGATTTTCTTTTATAAAAATAAATATAGGTCTCACTGTTATGGAGTGTTTGTTCAGTAACAGGTCTCTCTAGTTCTTTAGTAAACAGAAAATGCATTTTCAGGTTGGGATACCACAAATGGAGTGGAAGTGATGATACAAAGAAATGAGCAGACCAAATTGGAACAGGTACACTATAAAATTCAACCTGAAAAATATGGGAACTTTCTTGGCAGCCCAGCTGAAAAGGTATTTTGTGTTTATTAAAGAGCTGGAGAGAAGAGACGAGTCGACGAGACACTGTTAAAACAGTCTATATAGAAATGATTACTATCCAAATATAGAACTTTAAGTTTTTAACAAAACACGTTTTGTCTTAACCAATAAATATTTATATTTATAATATGACTTACTCTACCTTTAAGCTCCATTTTATATTTTAGATATTTGAAGATTGACGATCTACAAGATCACAACATGTTGCACTTTGTGAGCTTGCAGATGAGCTATTTTCTTTTTCTTTTACTTTGGTACTGCAAGTATGTTGATGCCAGTACCTTTTACCGTTACTCATGTAAATCCTTGAATACTGCAGGAATACTTGTACTAACAGAATATATAACTTTATATTGTGTGAAACTGAAACTACTTCTACCACCAGCACTGTATGAAACTACTCACAAAGTTGAGGTCAGTGTAGTGGATGGGAGTCTCCTGTTTGCTATTGTAGAGGATTATGAGAACGGGATGGATCATATAGCAAGCAAAACTAATGTTGTTAAGAGGAACCCAGAGATCTGAAGACAGCAGGCTGTTGATGAAGCCTAGAGAGAGAGAGAGAGAGAGAGAGGGGGGAAAACATGTAGACCTTATTAATCCCATGGGGGAAATTCTGTTTCAGAGACAATTTAGTGTGCTTGGAAATGTATGCTTACATACACTGTGCGTGCGTGCGTGTATCATCGTCATCACAGGTGTAGCCTTACCTCCATAACCTTCCTCGCAAGCCACAATGATCCAGGCGACTCCCAGGGCCCAGAGGGGTCTGTGCAGGCCCTGGTACAGGGCATGAGGGACAGATGGCCCAGGTGGGACGTCCCGCAGAACATAGGCCAGTCCTATTAACACCGCCATACCTAACAGACAGGACAGCCAACCCAGCGCTGCCTGCCACTGGGATCAATATGGAGATCAGTGGATGTTTTCAACCCTTTTCATATCATGGTCCATTATTTATTAGGCATTTGAGCCACAGACCACCACTTGGTGACATTTAGCCTCTCAGACCCAAAACTAAATAATGCTTTTGTTATCGTTGAATAAGATTTTATCCACAATTCCATGCTGTGTTGATGTTGGTACCATTAGGAGAAATAATAACAGGCAAATGTCAATCAAAATATTAATTCTTCTAACTCTTGAAAGCGTAAAATTAAACCAAATGGACCCGCTTTCAAGAGGAAATTAGTGCACAGAAAGTACTGATGTAAAGGAGAAATGTCAGTCACAAATGTCACAACTGAGAAATGTCATTATGTTTTGTTTAATTGTATATTGCTATAATAATGTATATACATGTGGTTGTTAAAAAAGGCACAAATGGACCGTTTGGAAACCACTGCTCTGTAGCAGAAGTGGAAAGTAATTAAGTACATTTACTCACATACTTAATTACAATTTTAAGGTATTTGTACTTGAGTAGGCTGTCAAATTTGACAACTTCGGCCATTTGAAAATAGCCGATCTACAAGCTCACAATGCAACACATTGTGAGCTAGATCTGCTAATTGTCAGTGTTCCAGCTGCACGATATGATTATGAACCCTAAGATGTAATGATGCACTTGTAGGGTGGCTATAGGGTCACATCATGCATGACATATGCGATTTCATTTTAACAAAGGAATGAGCTGTGTATGCAGATATGCTGTACCGACAGATTCATGTGCGTCATAGCAATATTCAATATTCATACCTGGTGTTTTAGGAGCGGATCTTTTTTTGTGGTCATGTATATTCCTGCCAGGATCCCTATGAGATATGGCCCATATCTGGTGTAGGGCTTATTGTAGTAATACTGGAAATAGCTTTCATAAGCACTGGAACCAAATACATAAACAATGTGTTAAATGTTTTAAATAGGAAGTTTGTTTACTGAAATGTTTGTGGTGGTGTAGGCTACAGTAAAAAAAATTATATTTAAAAGAAATGGCTGCTAATTTAAGGTCATGTGGATATGCTTTTTATGAAAATGTACAATAATACAAATACCTACATCAACAGAACCTTTAAAGCGGTGTGGAATAAAAGTATTGTTCTCAAAAATTATAATTATGATTGGCAATAATTTAAACAATCTTTATGGACTGTACATTGAACATGTAAATCCCTATGAAATGTGTCATATTATGAATAGCAAATCTAGAAGCAATGTTTTACTTGAGAACATATTTGAAAAGTTTAAAACATTTTCATCTTTAATGATATGCCCAAAATAGGGATGCAGATAATACTAAATGATTCGCTGTTGTTAATTCATATTCAGTAATACAGATGATGGGGAAACAGTGAACCTTATGCAACAGAGGCGTTATACAAGAGCGACATCTAGTGGCCGAATGTCGTCTATAAGGTTTGACTCATGCTTCAACAAACAACTATTATATTGTTTGTGTGACATGATGCCACTCGCCAAAACTACATATTTTCAACTTTAAAATAGGCCTACATGAGTTCTGCGGAGCCACACGATCGGGCACAAAGCTTAATTCTCCAAAGTGCTGTGTTGTGGTTGTGTGGTGTTTTACTTACAGTGTGGTTGGCTGGTGGACAGGAAGGTGAAGTAGAGCCGTTATAACAGCACTGGCCAAACTTGACATCAACAAAAGAGCAGCTGCCGCTGCAGCCAGTATACGTTTATTACTGATGGAGAGGACCGTAGGGAAGAGACATCAGAGGCATTCCAAACGTACAGTACAGTACAGTACAGTACAGTACAGTACAGTACAGTACATAATATCTCTGCTGTCGGCAAGAATCCACCTAACTCCAAAATGTTCATATTTCAGGAAATTAAGAAAACCTTATATTTTGAAAACAACGCAATACTGCCTCATCAAAGTTGGTGTTTTGTGACTTTATATATTGCCAAAATACTTGCATGAGAGGGGGAGAGGTGGTGGAGTTAGTTGCTTTAGCTGCTAAAGCAAAACCTCTTAACTCCATTGGACCCTTAAACTGTCTGCTAAAGTTTAGCAGACAGTTTGAGGGTCCAATGGAGTTAAGAGGTTTTGTCCGAAGCGTTTTTTACTAGTTTCCTTTGGTTAAGTATTTTCGAAACAACACACAGACATAAAGGGTGTGCAACAGCACTGATGTATGGAGAGAAAGAAAATCAAAAACCTAAAAAATGTAGTTACAGTAGGTTTCCTCCCGACAGCAACAATATGTGATTTGTCCCCTGGTTGAAAAATAGGTGATCTGCAAGCTAACAAGTCACAACCGCGACACAGTGTGGGCTTGTAGATCAGTCGATTCAGCGCATGCAAATCGATGATGTGTCGTACTGTTGGCTTACAGTCGGTACAGGTAGATCAGTAGAGGTGTGGTGGCGTAGAACTGAAAGTCCAAAGATAGGTACCACGTCCAGGGTGCACACTGCGGAGAAAGCAGCCGATAGACATGCAGGGAGGAACTCATCAGTTCAAACAATGATTATTGGTTAGAATCCACCTCCAGTTTCATATGTATTAGGCCACGGACCCCTACTGTATGTGGTATAAATATGGCACCCCAATGTACACTGTAACATCCTCGCTGTTACAGACTTCTAAGTATCCATTTTGGTTCATAGCTCTCAATAATTTAGCAGGGGCGCCCTCCATGAATCCCCTCGAAGGCCCCTGGGCATCCCTGAACCCACTCTTCCTACTTCCGGGCAAGGTTAATTAAATAAGGTTAGGAAGCGAAGACCGTACGGTGGACTCCATGTTGCTCCCTGGAAGGAAAGAAAAATGCGCAATTGAGACCAAGGAAGCTGAACGCGGAAGTGTTGGCTGCATATAGCCCATTGCGCATGTTTCTTTCCTTCCAGGGAGCCACCGTACGGCCTTCGCTTCCTATAACCTTATTTAATTAACCTTGCTTCCGGGCCGCTTCCCTACTTCCTTCACAGGTGTTACCGATGATACTAATTAAGTTAGGCTCTGTTCCATTTAGTGTGCAGTGGTTCTCAAACTTTTTAATTTCAAGCATCCCCATAACTTTACAAATGGAACAAAATGGACACTTACGGGTCAATTTGGTTCCATTTGTACACTCCCAGAGTTACACACCCGTACGGGGCCATTTGGAACCCACTCAAGGACACTTTGAGACCCACTGGTGTAGCAGAATGTCCCCAGTTGAGCCAACATAGCAGCACCCTGACTCTGTTTGACCAGAATGGAACAGATCATCATTAGTATCATCGGTAACACCTGTGAAGGAAGCAGGGAAGTGGCCCAAAAAAAGCAGGGAAGTTCTTTCCAAAATGGTGTGTCACCCAACAGCCCATTGAATTGATTCGTGGTTGTACTTGTACTCACAATGTCAGTGATGGTGAAGAGGTTGTTGACCAGCAGTAGGTTGGACCACCAGTATTTCTTACAGTTCGTCACCAAATCTTCAGCCGTGAACCAGAAGGCTCCTTTCTGGATGACTGAGAAGAAACCGATGGCTAGACACACAATGAACAGGTGCAGGGGCTGGATCCTGCCATGGGATGATGTACGTATGATGATGGGGATAAAGAAAGAAAGAAAGAAAGAAAGAGAGGGACAGACATATAGAAGAGCTTTCAGAGGTTTCAGGGTGCATACTGCAATTGGCATATGAGACACCTATGATGATACACATCTACCTACAGTATCTATCTAACATACATACTGTACATAACAGTGTATATTATGACTCGACAGCATTGCACCTTTTAAACCTCTTGAAGAGATAGTTGGCCACCAGACTAAGGTTTAGTTTGTCTTCAGATTTGTGTATGGAGCTGAGTAAAGACCTGGCACTGAGCAGACCCCTGTAACACACAGGAAAACAAGACATTGTGAAGAAACTGATACTTGTTCACATGGCAGCCATTTTGCTCTTACTGTCCATACTTTGGGTGTGAGAAGATCTTAACCACTTAAGCCCCATATCATTAATTTGTTGCACGATGGAAAAACAAACAAACAAAGCTCACACAATGTGTACGATGCATATTGTATTATGAAAATGTTAGCCTGAAACAAAACGCCTGTGGTCTCCAAGGCTATGGAAATGTTGACAAAAGGTTTTGCCTATAATTACATGCCTAATGGGGATGATGTCACAGTAAAAGTGCCAAACCAAACCAAGTGCAAACAGTTCAGTCTCACCCCAGGAGAAGAAAGGTGTCGACAGCCAGATATACCGGCCCGCTGAACGCAAACACATACATGGTGTTACTCTCCACTGTCTCCTTCCATACCTTCTCGTTATCTGCAATATAGACCATGACAGTATGAGTGAAACACACTGCGCAAGTAAAATGAAAGCTATTGAATGTAATCATTGACGAAGGTGGTGGTGGGTTTGAGTTTTGAGTTTTCTTCTTGTCTCACCCAGGTTGTTCCATGCACTGAGCTGTGTGGTGTGTCCACGTATAATCCAGAAAAGGCTGAGGATGCGGATTCCATTCAGGGAGGAGTAGCTCCCTCTCGGGTTGTTTGAGGTTGTGCGAAGCACCCCCTGGCAGGTCCTCTGGAGAGGGAAGACCTGAAGAAACCAGTGCACACAACCTACAGAGGGAAACACACCACAATGCACACCAGGGATGTGCAGAAAGTGTTACAGAGGCAGGGGCTGAAATTCCGTAAGAGGGCACTTTTGGAAGAAAATAGCCGATCTACAAGCTCTCAACTCGTTTCCAGGTGCGACCCCGCATTCGTTGGCTACTGGAGATGTGGCGATGACATGGATTTCCATTTCCAAACACATTCTTTCAACGCAAAATGCTCTGGAGAGTTCCGAAAAAAGCAATTATCGGGTATGGCATGGAAAGGAGAGGTGGGCATTTGCATTTCTTTCACCATAGCAAGTGCTGCATTCATGGGCTGGAGAGGGCAGTTATATTTAGTCCAATCTGTACGGTAGAGTATGTTAATACAATATTAACTCCTACAATTGCGGCGGTTCTATTTGGCCTCCCTGCTTTTCTACGGAGACATTTAGATCCTGTGTCTTGGTTGGACACGACCTTTGACCCGAAGGTCAAAATTCAGTCTCTCCCCAGAGCAAGCAGGCAGGCTCTATGAGCTCAGTGGTAAAAAGAATGTGGGTTAAAAAAAAACACTAATCCACTAAATGACTAGTAATAGCCTAACTGGTATGCATTGGAACACATTTAGAAATGCACTTTGGACTCTCACACACACACACACACACACACACACACATCACAAACTTGACCCTTACCACTGTCTTCTTCTTCTGGACTGTGTGTCTCACTCAGCTTCGGGACGGTGTAGCTGCGATTCCCTCCACCAGGGGGACCGTTGGGCTCCATCATGGTTCCATACAGATTCGGGTTGGTGTTCAGAGCAGCCTCTACCCCTGGACTGACCTCTCTGTGCTGTTGCCACCTGATCACAGCCAGAAACAGGGTGGCTGCCAGCGGGATCCCCACCGTCACACAACACACCAACCTGAAGGATAGGTAGGTAGGGTCCTCATTTTTGTTTTCAAACTCATGCACTGATTTTCAGTAGAATTTGACTCTAGAACTAAGCAACATAACATTGTCAATGGTTGCGTCATCATTAGGTAGTGTCAATTGTAGGAAAACTGTATAATCCTCCAGAGTAATAAAATATAGTTTATTATTTTTACATGTTTACATAATTTGTCAAAGATATTTAGAAAAAAAAAGCTTTCTCAGCATTATGTCCGATTCATGCAATTAAAACTGCCAAAAAATACATCTAGATATATAATGCTATTTTCATTTGATATTTAAAAATTAACGAGTGATCTTACGTTTAAACAAATCTCATGCATGTCTTTTAAAAAAATATTTTAAAATATGTTTTTCTTTTTAATTATTTGTCATGTTGCCACTGCACCCAATCGCTGGCAGCAATTCCCTATGGTTTATTTGTCGTTACCCGGTGTGTAAATAACCTCAAGCTAATAGCAGAGGAAGTAAAGTATAGGAACCATATATGCTCACAGGCAGGTGACAGCAGAGAGGTCTGGTGTTGCAGGTTTGGACAAACACTGAGTCATAAGGATCCCTTGAGTGGAGTGAGGCAGCAGGATGGAGGGTAGAGGTGGAATGAGTGTCACCTCACCCTGCTGGAATGTCTCTAATAAAATAAAATAAAAACAAGGTCGCAGATAAAGAAGAAACTGTACTGTAGGTCCAATGTCTAATGGACCATGTATGCAGACCGCGGCCATCTTGCATAAGTTAATGGTAGGGTGCACTGCTAACAAGGCGCAATTTCCCATTGACAGCCCAGCCCAAACAGAAAAGTCCTATCTGATTGTATTAAACAACGTCAAACTCACCAACATTGCAGCTGTCCGTAAACTTGAATTATCCTCTTTCTATCTGCAAAGTGTTTGTTTCATAAAAATCCACTGTAGACATATTAGGCTACTTTCTTTCCTCGCAGGTGATTATTTTACACTTATTAATTGTTTCAGTTTGGAAGTGCTCGTTATATATCACTCAACAGCCCTGCGTACCACCTGTTTTGAATTTGCACATAATGCCGGAGGCAGCCAGTGTGAAACTAAATCAAAGCCACTCACCATAAACCACCAGTGTCTGCACCTCCTCTTCTGTACAGGAGTCGGGGACACAAATGCCCACAAAATACTGGACCACATCCTAAAAGCATTTTAAAATATTATCATAATGATGCCATCATCATCATCTGTTTACTAAACACAGAGACAGTGTAACAGTGGTTCTCAAAGTGGTTTTCCAGGGAGTCCCCCAAAATGTATTGGGACTTTAGGAACCAAATGGATCGTTGAACCTAATTGTACACTCTCTGGACCGTGGCCCCGGCCCTAATGCATACCAAACTGGGGGTCCTTGAAATTAAAATGTTTGTGAACCACTGTCAACTGCCATGCCCAATAATAGTAGCCATCAAGTTGAATGTTACCATAAGCTGTAGGGGTGTAACCATCGATTTTATCTGTATTAATAGGCAAACAGCAATATATTCTATCGTCTATTAAAACGAAGCTGTTAAAATGTATCGTTACACCCCTAGTAAGCTGTCCCGTTCATGTTTTGTTTTGCTCCCGATCCGAAAACATTCCCAATCCGATATTAATATTTTTATAGAACACTTTTGCCATATCACAATAGTACAATATCCAAAGTCACAGACAATATCCTGTCTAATATCATGATGTGGATATAATATTTTTTTTGTTGTTGCTCCTGATCCAATTCTGATCATTTGAAAATGACAATCGCCCCCGATTTCCGATCACGTGATCGGATCGGGACAACCATAGTAAGCTGATGCTACAGTATAGTAACATCTTCCTCAGTGTATGTTCACCTGCTTGAGGAACACCTGACAGTACTGTCCAGAGAAGGCGGGGCCTCGGACCGATAGACATTCCTGCAGGGAGCCAGGCCTGTTGACATTACCCCCCTCCACATCACTACCCATCTTCCCAAATGCATCGTACACTGAGGACAGAAACACTATTGTTGGTATTCCTTATTAAGTCAATGAATACTGTGAAACAAATGATTGGTGATTCAGTGATGCTACAAACACATAAACAATATGAAATAGAGAAATAGAAGCGCTGCAGGAATCAGTCAGTGGCTCTTATGTAATTACTTTATATTATCTTTTCCTAAAATCCCCCCCAAAAAAACGAACTCATTTTGGACACTCCCCATGAACGCAAGTAGATTGTTTTCTTATCAACTACAGTTAAGACACTCCATGCAACCATGCACCTGTTTTACACTTCAAAATATGTGAATAAACAAAATCAACCAATTCAATAAGAGACCCCAGCATCAACCTCGGAAAATAAGTATACTTACTCAGAGCAGCATACTTCCTTGGCCTGGTCTGGTTTACCTCCCAGAGGAAGGCACTGGTGTCCTGTAAACATATCTTAGACACATTCAAAGCCTGTGCTGTTTCCACCATCACCAAACCCACCACGACCAGCACCGAGACCACCCATCTCATGTCCATCTCAGGAAAGACCGTATTCGTTGTGCAAAGGATGGCTAAATAACATTGGAAAGGACACGTCATGGCACCAGGCAGTGAGGTAGGGTGGACGTCCGTTTCCACGGTCTGCCCCTGAACACCTGCCGTGTCAATTGGAGATTCACTCACACCTGTCTTTCAGCGTCAGGACGGGAGTGGGATTTGATTACAACAATGATTCATCTCTAATCTCACCATTAAGGCGGGTACTATAGCGTGATTATAAGTCACTACACATAAGTGATCATTGGCTGCTTTAAGGAAAATGACGACACTGTTGGAGGTGTAGATTTAATGCTATTTTCCACTTTACTTAAAGCACCCAATAACCACATATAGGGACTAATGCCTTTGACCAGTGATAATAATGCATTATTATAAAATGATCATAGTGTATATAATTTGGCAAGAAAGAAAACATCTGTGAGTGACCAACAATTATGAAGTAGCCTACTTACTTGCATTATGATTATTGTTATAAAGCATTATGAGCGCTTATAACTATAAATATAGTGTAACAAACTGATTTTTCGACTGCTAATTCATAGTCTGCCGTATACTGTGGGCATCAATTGTGATTAAAGTAGAGAGTCGTGCTGATATTACTTAGATGGGAGGAGCTGATGTCTTGTGTAACCTATACAGTGGACATCAAATCTTGCCCCTTGGTAGGTTTCACCATTTTTATTGACACGAAGAACAGCTTTGTACACAAGCATCAGACTATAAGAAACAGCAGCAGCCAGACACATTCTAATCAACAGAGAACAATTCACAGTCTGCTTCTTACATGCAGTTTTACAGCATGAGACAATTATGCTTGATGTTGATGATCTGTTGTATAGTGTCTCAAGCCGAAAATAGCCAAACTACAAGTGCGGCAATTTTTGGCACAAAACACTGTTGTACGACTAAGTATAAAGTATGCGTTTTACAGTCCTTTTTGTCAGAGTAGAAAAACTATTGTTTAAAACAGCGTGTTGGTTCACGAAAGGCATGAACAAAACAAACAAGGATGGAAAATAATCTCTTCATTGCTTTCCCTCTCAGGTCTTACAATGTCATGTTCATTTAAATAGTTGTCTCTGAGATATTATGTTACTTCTTTTTCACAATGTTTTACATTCTGAGAAGGAAATGTATTTCTTTGTTTTCCCAGAGATCCTACCCATCAGAGAAAAAAACCCAAACAATTGAAATGGCACGAACTAATGATGCTTTCATTAGTTATACTTGATATTTTAATATCCATGTCTAGTTTAGAATCTTAATTAGACCAAAGATGGTCTGTAAAGAAGGCTGCTATAAAAAGTGCTTTCATTTATTATACTAAATATTCAGTTAAATAAGGACACCATAAGTAAATTATTATCACAAAGAGCTGCCACAGTCATAAACATAAGATAGGAATGACAATAAGATAGGAATGACATCAGAAATAAAATAAAAATCATTTTGGCCCTGAAGTGACTTCAAATTAAAGAAATTAAGAGCCCTGCTCTATTAACATGATCTGACACAAATTCAGAAATTGTTCAAACTCATTTTGAATTAATCATTTCTATGAATGCATGATCTCAAGACATCAAGTTGTCAAGGACAGATGGACACACTGTTTACAAATTGAGGTGCTTTCACTTATAAAATAAAATAAAACAATGCAGACTGATGAACACTGATTGTCCCCATCTCATCTGATATGTGATGTGGAAATAAACAAAATATCCTCATGCAGAGCTTGAGGGAATAATTTCCCTTCACCAACATTAAGCTAATCTGTTTACTGAACACTTTGACTGCCAGGATTCAGAGCGTTTTTCACCTGCCTTTGAAAAATCTGGCGCACAGGTGCCCTCAAATGGCGCGCACCACGGATGTGCTAGAATCGGAAAATAGTTACGATCCATCCGCGAGTCGACACTCCGTTTGAAAGCTACAGGCTCGTGTAGAACGAGCGCTGCGCGCAGTTGTGCCATATAGGAATGCATTATGTGGTGTTTTTCCACCGGCTATTACAAGCTTGGGAAAGTTTATTTATTTATGTGCAACGTGTCGCGTGGTGTCCCGGGAACCCCCGAAACCACGGATGACCCATAGGTTAGCAAACAGCGCCACCTAGCGCCATTGGGAAGAAAGATGTCAAAGATGTCATTGGCAGGTAAAGTTCAACAGCCCCCCCCCCCCCCAAAAATGTTATCATACCGTAGCGTAAATTAAGTTACATAATGAGAAAAGAAAAATGAGAAAAGAAAATATTATATGTCAAACATACATTGAGCTGGGGTTGCTATGGAGCAGTGATTCTCAACCTCTATAGATTTGCATTGGACCCAATTTGACACAATGTTTTATCTCTGGGACCACAGTCTATCACCTGTAAAATCATCAGTGTTAATTTAACTTTGAGAGTGTACGTAACTACGAATGGAACTGAATGGACCCTTACGGGTCCGTTTGGTTCATAAAAAAACGTTTGGCTGGGGGTCCCAGGGGTTCCAGCCCTGTAGGGACCGCTGAGGTTCCCCCGGAACCTATACGTTGAGAACCACTGCTACGGAAGACCAAAGCTGGCTTTCGTGTGTGTCAGGGAACTTCTTTTTTTCTCAGACATTCGCTGGACAATAGCAGCATAACATTTCAGTCAGACCGTATGAGGATTAATCCCATTATATGTTCATACATTATCTAACCACCGAACTCACGAGACCACAATGAAAACAGTTTAAAATAAAAAGCTCTTCTATAAAATAAAAAAAGAGAACTATTCAACGACTATAGAAACATCTGTCATAAAGTGTACAAAAAAATGCTATCTTGTTTTGATTTAATTAAATACACATAAAGTGACTTTGAAATATATTATATATTTTTTAAGAAATGTGTCTGTATGTGGTATGGACATTTATTACGTAGGCCTATATATTTAAAAATGTCCATATACTCAGTATAGGTATGTTGGTGCGACAGTCAATGGAGATGGGTGGATCACATTGCTGCAATCTAGGGTCAAAGTGTTATTCATTTAAAACTGTAATGTTTTATATCTGATGGTAACCTACTGCAGAAGAAAGGACTCCCACACTCCCGTCTTCTTCACCCGTAAATACATCAATTGGCACTATGTTTTGGTATGCAGATGTCCATCGGGTTTTACACAAGATGACCTGATGAATGTCTGCGAGCCGAAACGTTTCCAATAAATATTTATATAAGTGAAGTGAAGAAGATTGTTTGTGGGGGTCGTTTTTGTCTGCATTAGGGGCTGTGTCCACAGAAAGCATCTGTTGAGCAATGGAGTACTTTGGATATCATGTCCAGAGAGATACACAAACATCATGTGTCAGCGAGACATCACCTCCGCTCTGTTTGCTCCAACCCTCTGCATAGTAAAGTGACGTTGATGAGTGACGCTCAGGACTCTCCAAAACTATTTTCCACTCGAGCGCTCCGCAAAATATATTCTGCATAGAGAGAGCGCTGAAACGCAATGTCCTGGGAAGAGGAGCACTCTTTCAGTGTTGATTTCGTCGGCTAAAACTATGACAATTTTTTTTTGTCGACTACCTTTTTTTTCACTGACGAAAACTAAGCTATGATGACTAAAACTAAGACTAAATATATTGTCAATTTTGTCAACAAATAAAAACTAGACTAAAATGTTAGGAATTACCGAATTACGGTGGACAAGAGATCCAGTATAAGTAAAAGACACAAGTCATTTTACACATGGTTGCATGCTGAAAACAGCAGATCTACAAGGTCACAATGCGTCTGTGTTGTGAGCTTGTAGATCGACTATTTTCAGCAATTGTAAAATCAACAATTACGACGGCATCAACGCCCGCAAAAATCCATTGTTGTTGACAAAAACCAACTGTAGATTTCGTCGACTAAAATCGCATGACATTTAGACGACTAAAACTAGACTAACACTAAAGCATTCCAGATGACTAAAACATGACTCATGACTAAATTATATTTTATTCAAAAGACTATGACTAAACTAAAATTGAAATTTGCTGCCAAAATCAACACTGACGTCTTTACTATAGAACTACATGTCAGAAATACGCTTTCTGTGGATACTGCGCCTTAGTCGGCCCATAGTTTTCTCTGACGCAGATGTCGATCGGTATAGCTGTGCAAAAAGTCCTGCTCCTTTAGATGTCACAGTACTGCAACAGACGTTCACGAGTGTGGTCCTCTCACTTCTCCGCTGCGCTCAGTCTCTTTGACTTGATGAAGGCCATTCCATGTGTTCTCATGTGCGTGTTCAGGTTCCCCTCCGTTTCAAACATCTTGCAGCACACTTTGCATTTGGTGTTTGGTGTTCCATCACTGTTCTCATCTCCAAGGCCCATCTGGTTCTCTCTCTGACTCTCGTCGTTGTCGTCGCCTCTTCCGTTGCGCCGGCCGAGTCCGTGCGGCTCCCTCAGTCGGTGGACGATGAAGAGGTGTCGGGCCAGCGAGCGGTGGGACGTGTAGCACAGACCGCACTCCCGACACTGGAAGGACGAGCCGTCACTTTTGTGCTGAGGGATGTGCTCATGAAAGGCGGCGACGTCCTCTGTGGTTAAGCCGCAGACGGCACATTTGTGAACCTTGAGGATGTTCACCTTGAGTTTTTTTAACGGCTGTGAGTCGGAGGCCCTGGAACGTAGCCCTGGAGACTCGTCATCGTCTTCCTGCTTCCTCTTGGGACTGAGGCGCTGTGGAGGTGAATGAGATGATGTATAAGTAAGGCATGTGAGACTATTAAACGTGCGCTTTTGCACGACACTACTGTACGTCAAAGTAGGGCATTCATTTACTGTATGAAAACCAATAAAACAAATAGAAAATGAATATGGAGAAACCAGGTTTCTTCCCGACAGCACCGATGTGTACCTCAGAGTGCTCCTTGTCAGTTGTAAGCTCTATATGGTCAGGATCTCCAGCCTTCCCCTCCAGGGCCTTGGTTCCATGCATCAGCTGTATGTGCTGGTCCAGCAGCACCCTCTTAGTGAATGGCTGACTCAGGGCGGGACAGTGCCTGGAAAGGTGAAGAAAAACTACTATTGGTATCGCTTTCAAAGTTTTATTTACCATGTTCGACCCAGCGTCCCTGTGTTGGGTATGTCATTATAGGCGAAGATTGTGAGAAATTAAAAAAGCGCCCTTTGGGCATGTGGCCCCTCCCTATGTGACTCTGAAAGGCAGTGCAGAAGTATAAAAAAAATCACACCCGCGTGAAGTGTTGTGTTTGTGTTGGACAGAAATAGACGATTATCCTTTCAATTATCCTTTCATTGTCAAGAATATCGCTGGGATAACAGAGCAACTGATTTCTATGTTTTAATTAGGTGTTCCATTCCGCTTTTGATTGATTGATTGAAATATTTATTATATTATTATATTTATTTATTAACAGTTTGCAGAATTACAGTACATTTCAAGCACAACTCAATACAAAGACTTAACTGTGAGTGGACGACCCAATAAAGCATTACACTTGTTTACAAGAGGGTCCTCCTTGTTCAATTCATCAAAACATTTAGAGACGTACAAGACGCTCGTTTAAGCACGGCTAGAAGGCTGTTTCTTTTTTTTTTTTAAAGATATTTGTTTTGCGGCTTACGCCTTTTATTGGTTTTTTGAAGGGACAGACAGTAGGCTGACAGGAAACGGGAGAGAGATGGGGGAAGACATGCAGTAAAGGCCGTGTCGGGCTCGGGAGTCGAACCCGCGGCACACTGCGACTGGATTACCAGTCGGGTGCCCAGACGGTTACGCCACCGCCTGGGCTAGAAGCGACCTGTTGTGTAATATAGTTTTATTTGTGTACAGTTAATGTAGCAAGTCAGTCAGTCTGTGTACTCACAGGCAAGTGTAAACCTTACGTAGTCCCTTGTGTTTGAGACGGTTGTGTCGGCAAAGACTGTGGGAAGAGCTGAATGACTTATCACACTGCCGACAAGGGTGCTTCTTCAGTATCTGCAACCAGGAGAAGAATAAATTAATAATACAACAAATCTCTTTATTGTTAATTATGCTTTCAATATTTTATATATTATATATTATAGTATCGCTTAGACTTCTTTATGTGCATGGTGGAATATTCAGTTCTCACAAGTCACACACACAGGTGAAACATTTAGTGTTGAACCCTGCAGTATACTTAATTGACTGGGGGTCCCTCAGGGGTCTGTAATTGGCATGCTCTGCACTAATTTCTTCACCGAAAAACTCGAAGCTCACAATGCGCAAACTTTTAGATTTTTGCACAATGCTATTGTGTGACAAAGTATAAAGAAACGTTTAAATGGTTAATTGATCCGTTGATACATAAAACATTTGTTAAAATACCCCCCCAAAAAATAGCAGATCTAAGTAATTTAATAGAGCGAAAAACAGAAATATCCACTAGTATAGAGCCCTGAGGGACGCCGCTCAACAACATATGGGGTTCATGTGGTTAATGGTCCATTTACCTTGCCATGTTCACGCCTCACGTGTGCTACATAGACCTCCCTGGAGGTGAACACGCTGTCACAGTCTCCACACGTATAGCCTGAACCAGGAGCGCTCTTCACGTCTACTGAGCCCTTGGCTTTCTTGAGGGGAGACGCAGAGGATTTCTTGTCTCCGTTGACATTCACTCCATCCTTGGTGTTATTGCTGTTGCCACTGTTGGAGTTAGTGGGCTTGGTGCTGAGGGGCAGGTTAATGCCCAGATTGGGGGGACCCTCGACGGTCTTCAGAGTCCCGTGCAGGGCCTATCACGGAAAGACGAGGACAGAACCAAAAAACACAGAACAATATTCTGAAACATGATAGTGAGTTTTCATTTGCTTGATTATGAAATCCGAAATGGGGGCTGCCCATTGGATCGACCTCCCATTAGTTTGACCATGCATTAAGGTTGGCGAACATGCATTAAGGTTGGCGAACATGCATTAAGGTTGGCGAACATGCACTGCTCCCGTGCTTGCGGTTATGTTTAGGTTAGGGTTAGAGATAGGGTTAGTAATGGTTGAACTAATGGGAGGTCGAACCAGAACTACTGGTAGACTGTCTACTGTTAATCTGTGTGCACACTAGCAGCCACAAAAGCTACAAAAGCGCAGTCGCCAGCTATATGTTGCAAAACATACTCGTTGATAGCATCAAATTATGCGTCTGATGAGCAAAATATTTTTGTAAGGAAAATATAAAGGCTTTGGTTTAAAAGAACAGTGCTGATATGGCAAGGATTCGATTTTCATCCCATTACAAGTAGTGTGTAGAAGAGAGAACAAGATGAGTGGGAATGGTGAAACAAATGCATTAAAGACGAGAGGAAATTAAAAATTGGGTTTTCACCCTTTTTAGAGTGAAATATAATGGGGACATAGTAATGAAAAATCCGACCCGTCTGAACTGAGTGGTGCTGTTGGGGTGTCAGACTATTGGTTGTCGGACTATTGGCTGTCGGACTATTGGTTGTCAGACTATTGGTTGTCATACTATTGGTTGTCAGACTATTGGTTGTCAGACTATGCAGACTGTACTGTACTGTACTGTACTGTACTGTACTGTACTGTACTGTACTGTACTGTACTGTACTGTACTGTACTGTACTGTCTCATCATGCACCTGTGCATGTGCTACACCATAGTCTACTGCACTGTGCTCTGTGCTGGTGTTACACTAAAAACTACTGGTGTTACACTAAAAACTCCGCTTCCCATCATGCACCTGTGCACAGTGTGAAGCTCAACAGCGCCACTTTGTCACCTGTTGGTACTCTAAACATACAAAGGGACATTGCTGATCCTCGGAGTGGCTGCACCACTCAAAAAAGAATAATAATACAAAAAAAGCATCTGACTGAGCATACTGTACCTTGATGTGGTCCAACATGAGCTGTTTCTGGGCATAATGCATCGAGCAATCGGGGCATTTGAACACTGACACTTTATGGTTGACGACGTGCTGATCAAAGTGGGTGCAGAGTAGAGATTGTAGAGTAAACACGGTGTCACACATAGAGCACTTGTAGATCAACCTGCGAGACAGACAAATGGCAACCCGTTCACATTGTAGACTATACTGACGTACCGAGCACAATGCAGGAATGTGTGCTAGAACTGACTTCATTTAGAAACCAAACAACAAAGCTCACCCCCAATGTCTATGTCTTACCCGGGTTTAAAACCACGTCTCCCACGACCAGAAATGTTACCACCCAAGATGGCCTGGGGTACTATATATTGCATTTATCAGCTTCAAGCAGTACTTCTTGTCAAACAGTAGGCTAGTAGGGAGACCACCTATAACCACTGCAGATGTACTCGTTATATTGCATTACTACCATACAGACTGGTTACAATAAAATGTTATTCATTAAAATAAGTTACGGACTGCAGCTTTAAATTAGGCTTTTAAAATGGTGGTGAAGGGTGCAACACATTTGAAAATGTTTCGGTCCTGGGACCTTCGCCAGTGCATATATATATATATATATATAGACCCATATATATATATATAGTCCATAGCATTGACGAAGGTCCCAGGACTGAAACGTTTCTTAGTCTATATAAGGATTATTCCTTATAAATGTTTTTCCCTGACAACTAAAACTAAGCATTTTCACAAAACACTAAACTAAACTAGCAAAACCGCTGTGAAAACTAATTGAAATAAACTGAAATTGAAAATATGTAGTCAAAACAAAAACGAATAAAAAGTTCTAATAGCCTTATGTGGGAGGACAGTGGTGTCATGAACACCTGCTCAAGCTGTCAATCAGTTTGATGAGAGATGGGGAATCCAGGTAAAAGCTTTCCATGTGGAAAAATACCCAACCCAGGCAAAGCCTCCATGTCTAACACCCTTTAAACCCAACTGTTGATTGTGTCCTGCAAGTCAGCCACATTCAATTTTCTGGCCAAAATGAATTCGACATGAGTATTGTGTAACATACTGTGTGTGTGTGTGTGTGTGTGTGTGTGTGTGTGTGTGTGTGTGTGTGTGTGTGTGTGTGTGTGTGTGTGTGTGTGTGTGTGTGTGTGTGTGTGTGTGTGTGTGTGTGTGTGTGTGTGTGTGTGTGTGTGTGTGTGTGTGTGTGTGTGTGTGTGTGTGTGTGTGTGTGTGTGATTATCGTAAACAAATTAAAGCATTAAAGTGATCAAGGCTCACACATCACTAACAGTCAGTTAACCAGATGTCATGATGTGTGCGTGCGTACGTGTGACTGAGCAGGTACAAAACATACAATTGCTCAATATAATTAATACAGGTGTTTGTCACAAATACTGAAATCAATTCAATTTACCAGAATTAACTGGTTTAAACGTATTATATTACACTGTATATATGGTGAAACAACTAATGAAAATGTAACACTGTGCATTATCGGCGGTGGACCTACTTGGGCTCCCCTATCTTGACCCCTGGGTGCTGTGTGTATCCATGGGAGTGAGTTCCCGGAGCAGACTTGAAGGCCATGGGACAGATGGGACATTTATAAAAGGTCTCACAATGACTGCTCTGGATGTGGGTCTTCAGAACGGCAACGTCAGCAAAGATCACACTGCAGTGGAAACAGCTGCACGGACACATTGACACGCAGAGAAATGTATGTTCTGTGAAAAAGGCCACTGCAACTGTAGATCATTGTCTTATTGATTATACTATCGATTACTTTTCCAATTAATCTAGTAACAGAATCAACACGAAAACATTCTAGAGAAGTCTGATAAACCACTAAAGCCCCATTTCATACTTTTTTTTGTACAATGGTGCCGTAGAAAGAATAGCCGATCTACAAGCTCACAGCACATCACGATGTGATGCTTTGTGAGATTTTAGATCTGCTATTTTTGCAATTTTATTTTTATTAAAATCAATATATAGTTTTCATACTTGATTAAATCAATTAGCTCCATTAACCTGGCTGGCATGTACAAAACAGTTGTACATGCCAGGATTTTACGTTGTAAAAGTACTGACCGGTAGCCGATCCTGCGGGTGTAATGCAAGCAGTTCTTGGTGACATGGGACTGAAAGTGGACAGAGCGACAGCTCACACCGCACTCAGGACAGATGTACGGAGACTTGTGCTGGTGGATCCGTTGATGGGACACGAAACTGCACTGATTAGGAAGCATCATTTGGCAGATGGAGCACGTTTTCTATAGGCACGAAAAACATCATAGAGAAAACAAAAACATCATTCAGATTCATCTCGGCAGAATTGTTATTATAACCTAGCTAGACACAAAATGGGGTTAACTATACTGTAACATTATTATCTCAAGACATTACTGCCTTAAACATGTAATGATGTTGTTAGTAGGAATAAACACAGAAGCACTGAGAAGGAAGTGGCCCAGAAAGGGGAGGAGCCAAAACGGAGTTCCTGTTTAACGCAAAAAAGGAGGTCGTGCCCCCAGGGCTTAAAAACAAAGATTTTTATTTGACCGAATGGCCCCCCAGATTGGTGTAACATTGACATAGAGGACACTGTACCTACATCTGACATACATAAATCACAATTAAAATTGTGTAAAGGTTCCATAATGATAAAACAGATAAACGGAATATGGTTGTTGTAACACATAACATTAACTGGGTTGAAGCAGGATAAGTAGATTCTACCATTCAGTGTACTATTGTATTTTTTCATAATTAATACCCTATTTTATGTGTTGTCATATGACAATGTCAAGTAGTGAAAATGAACGCACGCACGCACGCTCGCACGCACGCACGCACGCACGCACGCACGCACGCACGCACGCACGCACGCACGCACGCACACATGCACACACACATGCACACACATGCACACACACACACACACACACACACACCTGTCCACTGGCATCCGCCGCCTGCTGGTAGTGCATGGCCAGGGAGCTATCATCCTGGAAGGTCTCATTGCACTCCACACACTTCAGACTGTGTCTGCACAGTTTGGACGCGTCGTCTTCTAAAGGCATGGCGGCCACCAGAGGAGCGCTGCACGGTGCTGAGATCACTGCGGTCTGAGCCCCACAACCAGTAGTCTTGCCTGGGAGGTGGCCTGTGGCGGCCTGGGTGGTGGAGGTGGTGGTGGAGGTGGTGGTGGTGGTGGAGATGGAGACTGATGAAGCAGACGTGGCTATCATCTGATCCGCAGGGATCGGTTTCAGGATGAGGTGTGAACACTGCATGACCATGCCTTTGTCTTTGTGGCCCCTGGCGTGAGATAACAGGCTGCACTTGTTGTAGAAAACGAGATTTTTGCCACAGTGGTTGCACGTGACCTCGATCCGTACGCTGCGTCGCTCGTAGTGCTGGGTCAAGCTCTTTTCTAACGCAAAGGAATCCCCGCACTCCAGGCACTTGTAGCCACGAGATGGCAGCGAGATGCAAGCTGATGTTGGGGGGGAGAGGTTGGGAACGTATACTGGAACAGGGTTCATGCTGCTCAGGACTTTATTGAAGGCCTCCACTACAGATGTTTGAGAGCTGGCTAATACTTGAACCCTGGACACTTTCTTGGGGGCAAGCATTGCCTGCAGTTTGACATGTTGGTGCTTTGAAGAGGAAACAGTCTGTGGCAAGAGGTTAAGGTTGGTCAGACGGACGGTCTTTGGCACAAGTTTGGCCTTAGCCAGACAGGTGGCAGGCACCATGACAGTCTGCTTTTGGAGGGCATTAGCAGCTTTGAGAATGGCACTGCTAGCACTCTGTACAGAGGAAGCAGGGATGATCGTCGCTTTGACAGTGGTATTGTTAGCCAGCTTCAAGCTGATCACTTTTGAACCTACAGCCTTGACTGCTGAGACAGGAAGGAAGGCCGTCGCCACAGGTTTAATGATCATCTGTTTGGTTATTTCCATGGATGGAACACCAGAGGTGGCCACTACCGTGGTAGGGAGAGATGGTCGCATGGCAGCGGATAAAATAGCACTGGACGACACCATAACAGAGTGATTATTTGTGTATTCTCCTTTCGTCTGCTCTTCTGGGTCAAACTGTGGAAGGACTCGGGTCACAGTACGTTTGATCTGGCCTGATGAAGTCTTGATGGTTTTGATTCTGACTTTAGGGATAACGGGAGCGGTGCCTGTGGGTGAGGAGGAGGAGGAGGAGGAGGAGCCTTTACTGCTTCCCTCACTGGTGACACTAGAAGGACTGTCAGGTTCTCTTGATATCAGACTCTTGGCAACCTCAAGAGCCACCTCCTGTTCAGCAGGTGTCTCTGAAACTCCGGGACCATCTTTGATTTCCTTTAAGGACTCCGTCTGGGGAGTTCTAGGTGATGATTCTCTCTGAGTTATAGGAGAACCGGAGACTCCCACGTCTGTAGCGCTGGCCTTTTTGGCACTGAGGGCTGCTATGGCAGCTATGCAGGAAGATAACTTGGCTGAGGACTTGGCTTTGGCCTGTGAGAGACTAGACACAGCGACATTGCCATACGCCAAGGGCTCTCCAGCATCCTTGCCCTCCTGTTCTTGAGGTTTAGCAATAGTCTCTTTGGCTTGTTCCTCAGACTTCCTCAAGCAAGGAATGTCATTAGGAGTGGAGCAATTGGAATTGCCATTGTCATTGTTTGGATCAGGTTTGGGATGACATGAGTCTGTAATGGACCTATTAGATGTATTAATATTGTCCACTGATTTGGTCGTGTGTTCTTCTCTCTTAGGACAGGAGGGTCGGCCTGTCAAGGGATTGGGAGCTGGCCTAAAAAGTGACTGACCGCTCTGTTTGTCCATAGGCTCATCTACCTCAATTTTATCATCATCATCATCATCATCATCAAACTCCTCTGCACTGGAGATGGGGCTGAACTGATTGAAAGGAGAAGTTGGGTTGTTAGCATGAGGTGCACCTTCCTCCTGGGAAACTTCACCTCCATTCATATTGTAATGGCTGTTGGCCGATACGGCTGTCAAGAAGCCATTATGATGTCCATTGCCTATACGATCAGCAGGGGTGTGTGTGTGCAGTAGCCCGTCCGTCTCTGACAGGGTGCCACTAGGCTCAGCAGCATCCATGCTTCGGACATTCTTGACAATGACACTGACTCCAATATCATGTCCCGAAGCACTGTGGGACTCGTCCTCATTAGCAGCGGCCGCACCACTGCCTAGTTTGAGCGGGCCATCGTGGTCGTCCTGGTGGCCAGACTCAATAGCAGCCTTGGGATCCACCATGTCGGGGATGTCGAAGGCTGCCAGCAGGTCATCAAAGTCTGGCGTCTTCATATCGCCCATTGTCCTGCTTCTGGGCCAATAAGGAGATTACCTATAGACGCAAAAGAAATGGAGATTCAATTAATTACATTCTAGCCTTTTATTACCAGTGGTGGAAGGTAACTAACTATCATAGTGATGTGGCCGTTTTCCTGCTGTATTTGTGTTTGTTTATGGTTATGTCTGAGTCAGAGTGCCGTGGCTGTGGTCCCAGTAGCCAATTTAAATATAGGATTATTATAAAACATATTTTTATAGTCTTCTTAAAAATAGTTAGTCTACAACTCACAACGTATCATCGTGAGCTTTAGATCGGCTAATTTATAAACAATATTGAGTACTTATTTTGGTACTTGCCACTGCTTTTGTACCTTATTTACTCAAGTACATTTTTAAATACAGGACTTGTACTTGTAGCAGAATATTTGTTACAGTACATTGTGGTATTGCTACTTGTACTTAGGGTAAGTGATTTTCTTTGGTTAAAATAAGTGTTAGAAAGCTCTATATTGTGATAGTACTCATTGTTGAGTGTGTGTTCAGTAACAGGAGTCTCCATGTCTGTCCAGCTTTTTATTAAACAGAAAATGCATTTTCAGGCCAGGATACGACTTTTATCCAATCAGGATGGAGAACTCAGTCAGGAGATTAAACAAGTGGAATTGTAAGTGATGACACAAAGAAATGAGCAGACAAAATTGGACCTGGACCACTATAAAAATGAAGCTGATAAATGGTCACTCTCTCCTGATTGGCTGAAACTTTGTCACCAACCTGAAAATGTATTTTCTGTTTATTAAAGAGCGGGAGAGACAGGGAGACCCCTGAACAAACACTCTGTAGCAATGATTACTATCATAATATATAATATATATATTTTATCTTTAAAATAAACTTTGTTTAAACCAAAAAATTTCACTTACCCTACCTTTTAAGTAAAATAATAATAATCTGAGAACTTCTTCCACCACTGTTTATTACAGATCTTCTTCAGGTGTTAATATCAGAAATTACCCTGCATGTGTGCTCAGATGTTGCACCTCTCGAGAGCAGTAATAAGGACATTATAGTGAACAATGCTTTGTATGTGTCGCACAGTGTAGATATAAGGGCTCTCCATGAGAGCGCTTTAAACTGCAGCAGCAGAAAGCAAATTGCAGAAAGACCCAAGCAGAAGTACTTCTTTAGTGATGTCTAAGTTGATGATCCCGTACTAAATGCTGATCCTGTATTAAATAAAATTGTCTCTAGACCTGTAAATACTGAGACTGTCTGAACCTTGGAGAAGGAAGAAATTCGTCCCCATACTAGTGAGGATGACTACTTTATTATAAATGGCAAAGAAAAGGATGCCTTGACGTCCAGCACAAGATGTGAACACACTCCTCTCTTTGAACCGTCTGAACCTTGACATAATAGGCAAGGATCAGACTTAACTTGATTGTCTCATCAAATTCTTCTTGCCGGAGGAATTAAGAAAAAGTGCTATGTCCTCTGCTATTTTCTTTTTGATTTCACGAAAACAACAATGTATGGAGCTTACACAAAAACTATTTCCTCCCACTTCTTCACACCTGTAAACCTGTGATGTGACTACAATACTCTTGACAGCTAGCATTTGTATAAGCTGCTTATTTCACATATGGAGTAATGCCATCATGAGAACAATGAGAACATTAACTCTTGACTATATGCACACGGGCACGGGGGGGTTGATGAGTCATTAAGGGAAATCATGCCTCCTTTCAACTATTTAGAGTTAGACTACTGTCACTGTTGGAAAATAGTTCACTAACTTTATGCCCCAGAGAACAATGATGTCATTAGGCCTGTGACTTTATATAAACAGGAAACTGCTGAATGTTGAAAACAGTTCATTGATTGCATAGTACTGTCAGTGATAATTAACCAACATATTTCCATAGATCTGTTTCCATTACTTTATAATTATAATTATTTACATGTATTTGTACTTCCAAGCTTATGGCCAAATGTATACAAATAGAACATTTCACTCTACTTTTGCTTATAGCTAAATTTTATTCATAAGTGCAAGACACAAATCTACCTTTGTGTACATGGAGATTTCAGTCCTTGGAGACTAACATCTGTTATACAATGGAATTTCTTTAAAGGCAGGTAAACTAAAGGCATGTACTGTAAAATGTGGAATTGCGACTGCATTCGGTTTTGATGTGGGCATCAGCCAATTCTCTATCTCTTGGCTTTAAATCAAGTCTTGGTCTGATATGGAATTAGGGATGCATGTGCATCACTGCATGAGAGCTGTAGCAAACACATGTGCAATGCTCTGGAACAATAGAGCTTACTTTAATATCACATCCTGTTGGCGTTTACACACATCTCTTTGTCTACTATGGATTTTTAAGAACACTCGTTTTGTTTTCAATGACTACAGACTTACAATGGCTGGAATTAAGAAACATTCTAACAACTCTTCTTGCAAGGCAATTCACAATGTGCAGGTTTATGAATTTGATTGTAAGAACAAATGGTGCATTACAGTTGTTTACCAAAATGATCTAAAAATTGGCAGTATTTAAGGCAGGCAGACAATGTTTAAATAAAACAAAAATACCTTTTGTACTAATAAATAGGTGGTGTATGAGTGGATGTTGGCACAACACACATTAGAAAAGCGTGTTGAAACAAATCTAATCTTTTGCAGTGAACATTAAAAACAAATTTATGGGAATGAAAATCTAATGTGTATTGTGAGTAATGGGGCAGGGGGGTGGACAAAGGCAGAGCCAGCCATGGAGCAGCTCTTGTTGTACGTGCAGAAAAGCCAGTGCTGCTGTTTCATCAGAGTGGATGGTAAATACATCTGCACAGCAGTGCACAGCACACATACAGATATCCATCTCTCTTCATACCTGCTTCATTTTTGAAAAAATAACTATTCCCAATCCTGACAGAAAGTGAAGAGGTAAATGAGCGAAGATGGTGCAAGGAGAAATTGCTGGTATTGAGAGGTCAGGAAAGGCAGAGAGCGATGAAATAAAACATGGCTGCTGAGCTATGAGGGCAGTGAGCTGCAGTAGCTAAAAGGCCTAGTGGGGAGAGAGAGAACCAGAGCAGCTAGTGGCAGCCATGACGGCAAAAACAGCCAAATGTACACAGTGCATGAGTGTTTTATATGAACAAATATGAAAAATACACAACACAGACGTTCCCCATATGACACCACCAGTTTAATACACATGCATGATCACATCTTCAAATCCACATACTGCAACAACAATCCAGTATCCCAGTAACGTGAAGGCAAAATCACAAGAGTGGAAACATGCATATTGAATCAGCAGCTCCTCACCCACTTGTCTGTGTCTGTCTCCAGCCACTAGCCAAGCGTTCTTTCCTTCCCTCCTTCCTGAAACAAACACAGTCACAACACCACTAACCCACAAAAAGACATCCACCCCACCCCACTTGGGTGGGGGGAAAAATATCCTTTTCTTCCCAACCCGGCAAAGGCCCAGAGTACAGGGTCAGGTTACATCCAGGGAGCTGGTGTGTGGTTGTAGTAGTCCTTAGTCATTCTCTGCACCACTAGACAGACAGACAGATAGATAATGGTCCAGAGAGGCAGGCTGCAGACTCACAAACTCCCAGACCGTCACGTACCCTGTCCTGTCCCCTTCCCAAATCCCCCAGCTCCTCTTGCAGCGAGACATGCTGCTGCACAGCACTCCCAGGTCCAGCCAGCAACCAGCCTGCTGCCGTGGATCTGTGTTTGTGCCATAGCAGCTAGGACAGAGCCTCCTTCCTGCAGAAGCCTCCTCCTCTACCATGGAGAAGCCGGGGCTATCTCTATCCCTCAGTGGAGCACAGAGCCGGCATTGTTTCTGCGAGCCCTCCGTCTGCCTCAAACCGGTTTCAGCCGGTTCCGGTCACCCCACATAAAACCTTCTGCTGCAGTACGGCCTCACCAGCACAGAGAGACAGCTTGTGCCTGCCGCTCCAAGAAACGTTGCAATATCGTATATTAATGTAGAGATTATAACGGTTATTGTTAGAGAAAAGTAGCAGACATTATGGGTGCATGGGTGAAGAGCGTTTCAAGGGGGCCTGTATTCTAAACTAATGATCTGGATCTGGTAAGGAGGTCATTACATAAAAGTAGGCCTCTATATCCACAAACTGCAATCTTGATGGAAGGTGAAAAAATATTCAAACTTGAGAATAAAGACACATAGCTTGACATAAATACAAACCGACCGAGAAAGGAGAAAAGTCTCAACTAATTGAGCAAACAATAGCTCTGCATGGTAGACAAGATGTACCACACATATTGTATTATAGTGACTAGCCAGTAAATCACATCCAACTCTCAACACAACTCCCACTGCAAAAGAGAGAGAGAGAGAGAGAATGAGAATACTGGAAACCAATTCTGTACCTGGGTCTTTCTCCTCAAGAACTCCCAGTGCTGCTGAGTTGGCCTTAGACATGTCACAGGAAGGAAGCCGGCCTCTGCCTAGACTTGACCCCATTCCTTCCTGTCCAGTGTAACAGCTGTTTTTCTACACTCCAGATACTCTGTGTTGACAATGGTTGTACCCATCATATTGTTAGAAAGACAGCAAAAGAGGCGTACGCGCGCACACACACACACACACACACACACACACACACACACACACACACACACACACACACACACACACACACACACACGTGTGTCATGTTCTGCACAATCATCTCCAACCTCTTTGCACCACATGCACAAGCACCCCCCCCCCCCCCCCCACACACACAGCTATATACTGTAAATATCCATGCATAAATCGAGCCATAGAGTAGGAAATGGTGGCATACCCTTGTCAGTTTTTTCCCCCAGTGAGAAATCCTTCCTGTTGAGGCCTCAGTCAGCGCCTGCCCTGCTCAGCCGCAGCCAATCCAACCTCCATCACCCTCCTCCTCTTCCTCCTCCTCCTCCTCCACCTCCCTCTCCTCTGGATCCTTCCGTGGGTCAGTCCCAGACTCTAGTCCCAGCACAGGCCTCGTCTCTCTCCTGCAGCTCTGCCACCATGGCTGAGCATGGAGGGATGGATAGAGAAGGGGGGGCAGTGTTCAGCAGGCGAATCAGGCCTTTTGTCTGTGTACGTGGAGGGGGGCGAGGGGGCTCGATCTCCACCCTGGCTCTAGAGCAGCAGCAGCTGCTGGTGCAGGAAGAAGAAGGGAGAGAGAGAGAGAGAGAAAGAAAGAGAGACAGACAGAGGGAAAGAGAAAAGAGGTGGGAGAGAGAGAGAGAGAGAGAGAGTGGGGAAGAAACCGAAATCAAAAAGCAACATTTTAGGCCTTTGTTGAAGGCATGTGTTATGCTGAAGGGGACTACAGTGCTGATAATGAAAGTAGGGCTTGTGCTATTGTGAATAGTCTGGTCTAGTGCCAAGGTGCCAAGGTGAATGAGTTTATGTAGTGTATAGGTAGCCTACAAAAGAATAATATGCTTTTTTTCTACAGCACCGAAGCAAACTGTCTGTCTGTCTGTCTGTCTGTCTGTCTGTCTGTCTGTCTGTCTGTCTGTCTGTCTGTCTGTCTGATAGATAGATAGATAGATAGATAGATAGATAGATAGATAGATAGATAGATAGATAGATAGATATTCTCGCAAAGCACTGGACAGATCAGCTCCCACTCCCGGGAATACTTTTCACATATATTGTGAATTTGTTTTGTTTGTATGAATATCTTTCACATTTTGTGAATCCATAATCTCAGATCCATATTCTCGTCACGATCTCACAAGACTGACGTCAATATGACATCAGAGGTCCACAGTAAAGCCAGGCGATTATTAGACCCCGTCTTGTTTTTACAGTGCTTTGATGGCCAGTAAAAATGGTAAAAGAAGCCATCCACCAAAATGTAAAATCACACCCGTGTGAACTGAGTGGTGCAACTCCCCTCTCCCCCTGCCTCTCTCTCTCTCTCTCTCTGTAATTAGCAGGCAACAGTGCAACACTATCTCTCTCTCTCTGTTTCTGGCACAACAGCGCCACTTATGCCCCTACTTGTACTCTAAACATAGGGTGCGTTCGGAAATGCGCCCTGAACGCACTGGTGTGCTCTCTTGTCGTTCGTTTATTCAGTGCACTCGGTGCGTTGTCGTTCGAAAAATCCAGTGCGCTGCGCACCGGGTGTGCCGAGTGCCCGCACTGAGCGACCCTACCCTGAAGCTGGGGTTGTCCGGTGTCGGCGGTGTGAATGCGTCACAGCTGTGGTCGTTCGTAAATAAGGCACACTGTGACGTCACCGCCCACCACACTCAACAAACTGACCACATTCCCGGTGCGCATTTCCGAACGCACCCATAGTCACATAGGTTAGGACGGACATTGCTGTTCCTTGGAGTGGTTTCACCACTCAAAAACAAATACATCTCTCTCTACTATCTCTACTATAAACATGACCATGAGTGTAGTGTGTTTATCCAACATGTATACACATACACTGAGACAAACAACAACTAGAAATGCACTCTGTCGAGGTGCCAACTTGCACCTTGCACACAAGTAGGCCATACATGGCCTAAATCCTTTAGAGTTTAGACCCATTATTGACCTTATACCAACCTTGAAACGTCACCATCAACAGCTAATAAGGGACCACCATTCTTACCTGTTATTCTTATTTGTTTAAGCTAATTGACACACACACACACACACACACACACACACACACACACACACACACACACACACACACACACACACACACACACACACACACACACACACACACACAAACACACACAGCTAAAGGCATAGCTAACTGGTTATGACAAAGAAAGCAAACAACCATTAAGTATTTGTCAGTGTAGAGAGGTTTTGTATTTACAGTATAGCTAAAAAGGCCACGTCACGTTTTGGCCAATATCTCTTGAACCGGTGGTCATACAAAACAAATCACACAAAACACAAAAATGCGGGGAACAAATGAAATAAACAACAAGGAAGCATGATGATGATATCTACCACCTACCTCAGTGTGCAAAGAGGCAGTTTGTATTTCTAGGCCCTGGCCTGCCACCAGTTCCTTGATCCCAACCCTACCAGACCCAGCAATGAATACTGCAGTAATAAATAGACATACTGAGTAGCCTTTTCTCGTCACAAATAAGGAATGAGCCAGAAGCCAGATGGGGCGCATACGTTGGTCAGAAGTACTAACAATCCGACATGCAACAGTCCGACAACATGCGTTGCCGGTTAAGAATCACAGATTCACCAGTGGCTCCCAACATGCATGGCCGGTTAAGACACATGCGTGGCTGGTTAAGACACATGTGTGGCCGGTTAAGACTCACCTGTGGCTTCCGCGTGCTTTTAGTACGTCGGACCAAACACATGCACACAAGCCAGATCCAAGACCAAGAAATGTAATTTATAGTTTAAAAGGATGCCTCTCTATCTACTGTGTGACAGAGGATGGGTAACTTGACTCCCACCTTCCTGAAATACAGGTGTTACGTTTATGTCACGATGACAGGGTGAACACAGAATATTAAATTATTTAATGATGGTATGATAGGGTGAATACAGTATTATTACTGTATGATGACAGGGTGTACACACAGAATATGGACATTATATATGACATATTATAGGAATATAGACATTATATATGACATATTATAGGAATATAGACATTATATATGACATATTATAGGAATATAGACATGATATATGACATATTATAGGAATATAGACATCAAACACAGCCTCCACGCCTTGTCTCTTTCATCTTGGCTCGACTGCAATTGCATACCCAGTCGGGAAATGTCCCTCCTGGGCTACTGTTGAGATACAGGCCAGAGCTCTCCCACTTCCTGCTTCCTAAAACTAGCATGTTTTTTTTTAGGACTTTTCAGGACTGGTTGTGACAGGTTGCTGGCTGTAGTGTGCAATGCCGTTGGTAGGTGAATGTTGTGAAAGAGAAAGTGCAGTATATTTGATTATTTGCCCTTGAGACTGACCTTTGTTTGTCACACTTTAGGCCCAAGCTGCTCCTAGTAACTCTGCTCCCCTGTGTTGAGCATCGTGTTGAGCATTGCATTGTGTGCAATAGTCATGCAGACAGAGGTAAATATGTCATTATGTTTGTACATTTGTGTATTATTTGTTTCCTTTGTAGACCTGACTGCCACTGCTGTTACGTTTTGAGTTGTTGATTTACATTGATTTGAGTTTGTTTTGTTTAACTAAATGTTAGTTGTATTTTCCCCAATAATTATTTAATATCTAAACTGTTGCCTTAGTGCTATGAACATAACATATATACTGTAATCTTCTTCTCTCTCTGCTGCAGGATAGGTGCAGTGACCTTCTGGGTGGCTACTGGCTAGGCTTGCAGCGGTGCTCCCTCCCCCCTTTACACTTTGGTATTGTGCACTCCATCCTCCTTGCATGCTTCTCTTTTCCTCACTGTAGGTCCAACTGTAGGTTGAGTATTTGATATGCATTTTAGCTTCTCCTCGTTTTAATTACATACAATAAAGTGGTGTTTTTATTAAAAGGACCACTTCACCACTTTTCAACCTATCTTCATGTAATAGGTCCTCACTAATAATCATGATGAAATGGCACAATTTATTTCCCCACTCTCAGTCTGTCTCATAGGAGGGCTGTTCCAGTCCAGTTCAGAAACCCGTCCACCAGTGACATCATCAATGGGGAATCCAAGCTAATAGAAACTGCAGGCTTTCTAGTCCTGAAAAGTTGCAATGCGAAAGTAGAAGCCATCGTTCTCACGATAATAAAAATCTAAACATTTTTGTAGAAAAATCTGCCTAACTATGATGTCACTGGTGGACGGCCCACTGGTGGACTGCCCACAGCCCTCCTATGAGACACAGACTGAGTATGAAAGAATTGTGCCATTTTATCATGATTATTAGTGAGGACCAATTATATGAAGATAGGTTGAGAAGTGGTCCTTTAATAAAATAGTGTAATCTTGGGGGAAATCCTTGTTGCAGTCCCATTTATTGTCACATTTGTATTTAGAATCTGTTAAGTTGATGTGAATCTTTAAATGGTCTGAGTGAATTAACACAAGTAAATCAAAACCCAGGCCACAGCCCGTCCACACATGCATTATCTGAACATAGTTTCTGTGAACAAGGCAGACTAGAATGGAATTCTCCTTAAATTCACCCAACACTACCCTCTGGTGTTTGAACGGCTCAAAATAAATTAAAATTAACATGGCATGAACTCATCAATGGAAAACTTTGTTGAAGGTGTGTCATCTACACATCTGTGCTCGACTGCCTTTCAAGGGAAATCTGCCATGACGAGTGCAGAATTTGTAAGCGGGTACCTATGTGGTACCCGCTTACCTATGTATAGACTATAAAGCTACCTATGTATAGACTATAAAGCAATTGTTAGAATATCCTGTCCCCTTCTCTGCATGGATCACTGAAAGATGGGGTGCTATAGTTTTGTACTTTCAGTTTTTTTGTGTCTATGGGGGTTGGGGGTGTCATTTGGGTCTGAACTCTGAATGTCCCTGCACAATTGGAGGATGCCTGGTCTATTTTTCACGACCGGCGCAAGTGCATGGCTGCATGCCATGGTCTTGCACCGTTTCCATTTAGCTGTGCAATAGTCGTTGTATTGGCTGCATAGTGCATACGTGCAGTAATTAACTGCAGTTGCTTTTTGTCTCAGCAACTGCGTGTCAGACAGGCTAATACACAATACACAACCGTGTTAGTCATGACGTCAAGGATCAGATAAGTAAAAGCTAAGAACCTAACATCCGTCTAACAGTAGATCTGTACAATGAAGTACAATGCTATGTCTATAATCTAAAACATAATTTTAGACTTTGCATGCGCCTGCAAGGTGGACGAGGTTAGGGCAAGTGCTAGGGCAAGGTGGAGTCTGATTATGGCTCAGACTTAATAAACTTTATAATTTACTGTTTTAAGGTAGGGGGAGGTGTATGGTGGAAGTGGTATTGGAGTTTTAGCTGTCAATAGTCAGGGGAAACACTTGACCTTATCAAAAGAATGACATACCTGCCATGGCTGTGGCACACCTTTGTCTCTCCTCACCTATTCCCTTTCTCTAACGTCTGTCAATACTCACTCATGAATGAGATCACTCAAGTGTATATAAGAATTTCTCACAGGTATATACGTAGGAACCTAAATATAATTGAGAGTCACTTCTATTGAAATTGTTTATCTTTCCAATGGAGCAAATATCCTGTAATAAACTGAACTGATAGTGAAGGGGTGGAAGCTACAATATAATGCAACATGCACGCATGTTATTGTCACATTTCTCTTCATTCATGGCTGCTATTGTCTGCAAGCAAACAGCATCCACATCACCTGTTTTCAATAGTGCTCCTTTGTTATCCTTATTTTGTTTGACCTCTGCATCATTTCTGTTTTGTTTTTGTTTTCTTCTGCTTGGGGAGAAGGAAGCAATTATTCAGATGACTTGTCCCTAAGTGTGACAACATGACGTCACATCAGCACCTCCTCACATCACTGCAATCTCTGGGCAAACAATACCAACTGGAGCGACTGTAATGCAAGCTGTAGATCATAATTGGTCACCATCAATTTCTCATTCTGGAACTGGATTTTTTTAAAACCCTGCTGACGTAGCTAAAACTCGAAGGGGCATTTAACTTTCATCATAGCCGGTTCCAACAAAGACATGATACTTCTAACCAACAACCCTACTTTAGCAAATAGGAGCATTTTTTTCCACAGAAGGATGATAGCCTATAAATATAGTTGACTATGGTGGAACACTTAGTTTGATTTGACCAACTAGCAACAGCAAAAGGACTGCAATACAGGCGAAACCTTATATCTCTGATAACATGGCCAAACATGTGTGCATTTGCTACACATACAGACCAATTGTTATGCTTCTGTCAGTGGGCCTATTTACTTGTATGGCTCACTGTTCAGAAACACCAGCAGCTATCGTTGGGAATGTGTATCCACGCGGATATCACTGGGCAGTTGGTAAGTAGCTATATTTGATAATTTAATAATCAAGTAGGCCTAAT
Organism: Electrona antarctica; assembly: GCF_951216825.1. Taxonomy (NCBI): domain Eukaryota; kingdom Metazoa; phylum Chordata; class Actinopteri; order Myctophiformes; family Myctophidae; genus Electrona; species Electrona antarctica. The sequence goes on from NC_136797.1 coordinate 27,360,960, forward strand.
TCATTCAAATTAAGCATGGTATGCCACTTGCATGCTTAAGGTAGCTGAATCAATAAAGCAATATTTGATTTTATACACCTTAATCATCTGCATGCAATGTGGCTTTTGTTTTTCTGAAATTGCATCCTGATCATCATGTCCAGACAATTTGTTAACTATTCCTGCCTCAGTGTTTCAATGAACACTGTGTGTGTGTGTGTGTGTGTGTGTGTGTGTGTGTGTGTGTGTGTGTGTGTGTGTGTGTGTGTGTGTGTGTGTGTGTGTGTGTGTGTGTGTGTGTGTGCATTCTTAACGGTAGATCCTGTTTTTTTTTTTTGCTTGTTGATGGCTGATGAAAGTGTACTATGCATGCACAGGCAGTAAACGATACGAAATTACAAATGAATGTAATTCATATCATCTTGTAATCATCTTCTACACCTATTTTCCAGGGCATTTGATGGGGAAGAAGAGCATTGAAATCCCACTGGACAGACAGGCCAACAACCAGCAAGACTGTGATGACGACACGGTACTGGACGGATACGAAGGCCCTGCAAGCATTTCTGAGAGATTCAGTCCTTCAAGAGCTTGGAAGAGAGATGCCAAACACTGCAGAGGAGCTGGCCGTCCTCAGGGGTAGTTGGAGAGAAGAGGACAAAGCCTAATATCTCAGAGGTCATTTAATAATAGGCTACATGTAGTCTTAGTTCTTGGCAATTACCCACTTAAATCTAATGTGTTGACTGGATCGAGTCCCCAATGGGTCTATAGCCTACTAGCCAAAATAGTTCAAGCTCACAGTGCATCGCAACGGTATGCGTTTTGAGAATTACATCTGCTATTTTCACTGAATATTTGCTCCAGAATAGCCTGGGCTAGGTAGGATATAGGCCTACTGTATGGTTAATCACTGCAAAACTTATTTCAATTTTTTCCAGAATAAATCATACTAGCAATTTTAGAACTATATACCATGAGTTTTATTCATGAAAGCAATTAAACAGCTTATTTTACCCATTGCATTGCCTAAGTGGACGATAATCAGATGTGGTCATTAAATCTATATGTTTCCCTTTTTATTTTCTTGCACACAGGTGTCCGATGATCTCTTACCACTGGTCCAGTGACGGACTTTGTACCAACATCAGCCTGGGAACTTTTATGTACTGACTAATATACAGTATAATACTGGTGTGTCTATTTGATCACATCTAACAATGTTTAGAATCATATTATCACTTTACTTTGTTTTGAATATTCTTTAGTGGGTTTATAGCCTATTCAAATTATTGTCTCATATGTATTGCTTCAATTTACACATTACCTAACTGTTTATGTATTTATTTCCAGTTCAATCACATTACAATGATGTTATGAATGTCAAAAATAGCCAGAATAAATTTGACATTTGTAATCTGCATTGTGGATATCTAACTGTTCAACTTCTGAGCCATTGACTCACAATATAGCCTATTACTTATACCTACCCTGTTTTTCATCAAACTTAATGAACTGTTGACATGAACTGAAATGCCTTTCCATTCCATTCCATGATAAACTGAATGTTCAGATTTTAAAGTTGAACCCACATGTGAATCCAATTTGTACCACTAGAGGGCAGGCAAACACCAAAACTGTTAGCCGTTTCCTCACCCACAAAAGAAACAACCTTTTACCCATTTTGCAACGTCTTAAAAGCTGAATTATATATATTTCAGTCGATAACTCACGAATACATTTAAATCTTAGGCTAGACATGCAAGCGAACCACCATTTTGATTTAGGTAGGCCTACTCTCGTGTGTGTGTGTGTGTGTGTGTGTGTGTGTGTGTGTGTGTGTGTGTGTGTGTGTGTAACAATTAACATACCTGAAACCACAACGTCATCTGGCTGTCCCTCATGGCCTTGTATATCTGCATGCTATTGGCATATTCGTGGGCGTTATGTTAGGCTACGCAATGTACGCACACTAGTACTGTTGTATTCTGCACACTCGATAACACCATGCTGCTGGCCCATACAGAGGGGGGCGGGGCCTAATAATAATAATAATATAAAAGGTGGAATTTTACCTATGACGAAAATAAGTTAAACGTTGTCATGTACTTGTATGGTTGCGCCACTATAAGTGCTGTATCCACGTTCTTTTCTTTTCTTTTCTTTTCAGTTATTTTCCTTTCCTTTCCTTTCCTTTCTTTTCTTTTTACAGTGCAGGGTGAATCCGTGTATGCTACACGGTTTAGGGTGTGTGGCTGCCTGTGACATTACTAGCCTACTAGCTACTTCATTTGGTCTTTGTTTAGGTAGGCAGCGTAGGCTAAATTAAATACCATACAATATGGTATTTCATTATTAATCAGCCCCATATTTGGTATTTTATTGGTATTTTATGTAGAATCTAATCTATCTTCATAAAATATTTTCTTTTCACATCATTCACATTGCTTTAGCTGTAGGCTAATAGTAGATATCTTTGAAAGTAGCCTACATCTGTATATTGAATGAGCAAAAATGTATAATAACATAAAAAAATTAAAAACACAGCAAAATCCATAGTGCTAATTTAGATCGTAGCCTATTAGACTTTAGAAGACTTAATTTAACTCTGTATATTCCAGTATACATTTAATCTGGACTCTTTTTCGGTAAATCTTTACACTTTCAGGGTTACAGACAGTTTACAGACTTTTGAAAGATGTTGCTTTACTAACATGTCAGAAATGAAACAAAATGAACACACAGCAGATTTTAGAGTGGTCTTCCAAAACGGAATGGCCATTGAGTGTCCTCCCTGTCAGAGCAGTATCCTTCCAACATGCAACAGGTGCATTATTATGCTCACTGTCCACATCCACACAGACAAGTATACTGGGCATGCAGTACAGACAGAGCGGGTGGTGAAGAAAGCACAACAACGCCTCTTTACTTCCTGAGAGGACTCAAGAAAGCTGGCATGGGCCCCAAAGTCCTATAGAGAGCATCCTGACTGGCTGCTTCCCTGCCTGGTATGGCTGCTGCACCGACCTCAACCGCAAAGCAATGCAGAGGGTTGTGCGGACAGCCGAACACATCACCAGATGTGATCTCCCCCCCATCGAAGCCCATGATGATCGTTGTGTCAGTAAAGCACGTGGAATTATGAAGGACCCATAAAAAGCCATCCCAACCATCTTTCTTGCACTCTTTAGTCTATAACTTTGTTTGCTGTGCTTGCTGTGTTTTTGTTGTTTTGAATGTTATCTATGCTGCTGCATTGTCTGAAGGAAGCCACAACACAAATACGTTTTACTCTTACACAAGACATACTAACAATAAAGTAGGCTACAACCTTGAACCTTGAACTTGTAGGACCATTTTAACCATATCTACCAAGTCTTCCCAATATACTGGATGTGCTCTTTAGCCCTCATCCTCAGAGAGGCGATGCTGGAGTTGCGAGTGTCCGTCTCCTCTAGGGCCAACTTGTCCATGAAACCTGAGCCCTGGTATAATGGAGGAGGAGGAGGAAGAGGAGAGCCTAAATGGGACAGATGATGATGGCCTTGTCCCTGCAGGGCAGCAGGGTTGAGAAAGGATGCCGGCGGAAGGGCGGAGTGCATTGACGGAGGAGGAGGAGGAGGAGGTGTGTAGCTGCCTGCAGCAGGATGCAGACCTTGGGAGGAGACCGTGATGAGGCCAGGGAGCGACTGCAGCGAGGTGGAGGTGCAGGTGCTGCTGATGACGGGGCTGCATGTCACCCAGGGCTCCTGCAGGGGGCGCTGGAGGCTCAGCAGGGAGGGCGGTGTGATGTCCGGGAGTCTGATGGAGCTGACCACGTCCAGCTTCTCCTGCCTCCGCCACTTGGCACGTCGGTTCTGGAACCACACCTGCAGAGGAAAGATACATTTAAATTCATATACCTCTCTGCTGTGGGGAAGAAACCAAACCACTTAACTCCAAAATGTTCATTTTACAGGAAATGAAGAAAACCTTATATTTTGAAAACAAAGTAATACTGCCTCATCAAAGTTGTGACTTTATATATTGTCAATTACTTCCATGAGAGGAGGAGAGGAGGTGGAGACTATAGTCATGCTTTTTTAGCTGCAGCAGACGGAGGGTCCAATGGAGTTAAGAGGTTTTGTCCGAAGTGCTTTTTACTATACTTTTCATTGTTTCAGTATTTTCGAAACAACACACATGTAAAGGTTGTTCAATTGCACTGATTTATATATTTTTTTTTAAATCAAACAACAACAGCAAAGACATGCAGTTTGCAGTCTTATTGTAATTTGTATTATATTTTGGCGGCCCCTTTTAAAAATCTATAGGCTACTTAGGGTATGTTAACGTATATGAAACTATCAGCGACCACATGCAGCACCATGTGTAACAAGGAGGTAACACATCATGTATTTGTATGGATTAAAAAGGTTATAGCCTATATATATCCCTATAGGCTATAGTGGTTTTCAACCAGTGGTCCTTGAGGAGGGGGTTCCAGGTGGTCCCCATGCTAAATGATGGAGAGTTGGTATAACCAAATGGACCCTTATATTAGAGCTTTAACTCTTGAGAGTGTAAAATGAAAGGGGTCCATTTGGTTTAATTTTATGCTCTCAAGAGTTCAATTATTGCTAAACGTCTGCAATAGGCCTACTTAATTTACAATAAGTCCACACAATTACAGAATTGATAAAGAATTGATAAACGTTTGCCAATTAACAGCATAGAATTGTGTGGCAACGAACGATAACAAAATATTCTTTAGTTTTGGGTCTGAGATGCTAATCAAATGGTGGTGGTCCGTGGTTCAAATGCAGAATGAATAATGGCCCTTGATATGAAAAAGGTTGAAAACCACTATACCTTTTTCTACAGTTACAGACAGTAGCCTACCTGCACTCGAACCTCGGGCAAGTGCACTTTCAGTGCCAGCTCCTCTCTGCTGTACACGTCCGGATAGTGGGACTTCTCGAAAGCTCTCTCTAGTTGGTGAAGTTGGAAGGTGGTGAATGTCGTCCTGTTCCTCCGCTGTTTCTTCTTTAGGTTAATCTCATCGTCCGACAGTTTACCGTCGCCGTCATGATGCGAGTCAGGGTTGAAGGGACCTTCAGATGCGCAACACACACCTGCTAACACACACAACTATTACGTCAATATATATCTGCTAAGCAGACTCTGCTTAATTTAATAAGCAATATCCAATAATAGACTTATTATTATTATTATTATTAGGCTATTATTAGGCCTATTATTATTATTATTATTATTATTATTATTATTATTATTATTATTATTATTATTATTATTATTATTATTATTATTATTGAAATAATGTATAGGCCTAGTCGTTATTATTTTCCAGAACGAAAAATATGTCGCAATGTTGTGCCATTTAAAGTAGACACAATTTAAAAGTATCAGTCAATGAGAATAGCCTATAGGTCTACATCATTTTTTTGCTATAGGCTGTCATTAAGTCATATAACAATAATTGGATAATTTCGACGAGCCTACCGTCAAAACTTGAGTGATGGTCTTTCTTCGCCGCAGGGGTTATATTCGCATTCCGTTCGGCATCCAATTTTGTCAAAGCTGCCTCTGCCATGGTGGTGTAGGAAGCTGCTTTGTGAAACATGCCGCCCTCTTTAAATCCCAATATTGCTTCAATGCTGTGGAGTCTGTTGGGGTTGACCACCACCGGACTTTGGACGAAACGGCCCGAGGATGACAGGCGCTCAGCCATGATCATTTCAGTCGGTGATGAGGAATACTGAATTGAATAATTGTGCAAAGTGAATTTAGGCTACAGACTGTAGGCCTATACACAATTTAAATTCACGAATGTTCAAAATGTTTCTCAAGAACACAAGTTAAGAAGAATAGAAGAAAAAAAAACGTTTTGAAAACTTTTCAGAACCCAATGAGGAAAGATCGAGCCTCACTGAAAAAAAATACGCAAAAGTAAATCCAAAATAGGCTAATAAAATGACTCAGGCTTAATCGAGATGACACCTTTTGCTTGGAGATGACACATCCTCTGAATGGCTTCATAAAGTAAGCTAGTTCAGACCCCCTCATGAGACAGCCCCCAGGCCTGCTGCTGGCTTAAAGGGGGACGGCGGGTCGTGGTCGACGGTATAAGTAACGTTCTTCCCTGTCGCCGTCGTACGACGAAATATAAACCATGCTTAACTCTCCCCAATATGTCATGACAACTTTGACAAGTGCACTGCACAGACAGCAGCGCTCTCTCTCTCTCTCTCTCTCTCTCTCTCTCTCTCTCTCTCTCTCTCTCTCTCCAGTAAAAACATGCAGACATTAAAATGCAGAAAATGATAGTTTCAGTTGTATATAATATTGCTGTGAGCTTCATGATATTGGTATATATATAGCTCAGTCAATAGGCTAATAATCTATATAGTAATATATGTTTCGCCACTCGCCTGTTCTTGTAAGTCGATTATTAAACATTTTTAAATAAATGTCTGAAGTTTATACTGGTAAATGTTGCCTTTGGCCTAATACATGCAAGCTTTAAAATCAAGCAACTTAAAAACTGTCCGGGGTTCTCTCAAAAGAGTACAACATCAGTTAGCCCATATGCTGCTTCTGTGATTGAATATTTTTCTGCACGAAAAAGTTTTAACCATTTTAAATGTATATTGGGGCTAAATGGCAGGTTATGGCACGTCAAAAAATCACTTTCACCTATAGAAACTCCATTCACACTTTTTATAATTCAGCTTACTGTGGAGACACATGCTGGAACTTTTTACTTTGAAATGTTTTGCAGTTTAGAGTTTAGAGTATTTAACTTAAACGCCCAATGCATTCTCAATGGCAATAGCACAAACTTTGGCGTGCTACTAGTCCTACTAGAAAGGTCAGGGGACCTTAGTATAATTGCCTTATTTGAATCTGAATCCAACATATAAAAAACATATTTGTGATTTTTGTTCGTTTAATTTGCTAGTTTTTCCTTTTTTTGTTCAGAATTGAAAAATGGGAAAACGCTAAACGAAAAATCACAAAAACTGGTCAAGGGACCTTAGTATAAGTATGTTTGTTCAATTTAATCCAGCAAAAAGAAAATTGCTATTGTTTTCCTTTTTTTGTTTAGAATTGAAAAATGGGAAAACACTAAACGAAAAATCACAAAAATGGTGGTGCCTTAGTATAATTCTGTTTGAGTCCAGCAAACAGAAATTTGCAATTTCTTTCCTTTTTTTTGTTCAGATTTGAAAAATGTGAAAACTCGAAGCCAAAACCCAGCTTTTAAAAGCTGCCTCAAAGTTGAGTTTTCAGGAGAAAAAAAGCACGCAAAAAAAAGCTGTTCATTCCAAGCTTCAAAACGAAAAAGCTGGTATACATAGAGATAACATGGGAGCACGAAGCAAGAAGCTGCTTCTAGCTTCCTTGGTGTTAACGCGGCTTAAGTCTGATTATGCCTTTGGTCTTTTTTCTCTACTGATTGTTACCCGTTTCCTTTCTTGTCAGTTAAAATCATCATTCATCATCACTTCCATCTTGTCCATCACCTAACCCTAACCCTAACAATAACCCAGTTGTCTGGTACCAGATTGGTTACCATATGGTACCAGAACAAAACAAACAATAAATAAGTCTTTACTTTCAAGACCGATTTCAGAAGAAGAAAAGCAACACAAAAGGAGTGTGAATTATCTTGAACCAGTGGAGCAGTGTGTTAGAACGCTCCCACATGATCGGGAGATGGTGAGTTCAAATCCCACTCAAGTCTTTACTTTCAAGACCACTTACAGAAGAAGAAAACCAACAAAAAAGCAGTTGAATTGTCTGGAACCAGTGGCGCAGTGTGTTAGGACACTGCCACATGATCGCGAGATGGTGAGTTCAAACCCCACTCAAGTCTTTACTTTCAAGACCGATTTCAGAAGAAGAAAAACCAACGACCTATCAACCAACACATTCAAAGGCATATCAATCCCATTAATCCTTTTTCTTATCAAATTGAAGGCATCCCGGATTTTGTTGAGGGTGGGTTGGGTGTTTCACGGTTTCTCATCAACTCCATGTTAAATCACCCAATTACCCCCCAACGGACACTAGCCATAACCCTAACCCTAACCCTAACCCTAACCCTAACCCTAACCCTAGTTGTCTGGTACCAGATTGGTTACCATATAGTACCAGAACAAAACAAACAAAAAAGCAGTTGAATTGTCTGGAACCAGTGGCGCAGTGTATTATGACACTGCCACATGATCGGTAGATGGTGAGTTCAAACCCCACTCAAGTCTTTACTTTCAAGACCGATTTCAGAAGAAGAAAACCAACAAAAAAGCAGTTGAATTGTCTGGAACCAGTGGCGCAGTGTGTTAGGACGCTGCCAAATGATCGGGAGATGGTGAGTTCAAACCCCACTCAAGTCTTTACTTTCAAGACCGATTTCAGAAGAAGAAAAACAACAAAAAAGCTGTTGAATTGTCTGGAACCAGTGGCGCAGTGTGTTAGGACGCTGCCACATGATCGGGAGATGGTGAGTTCAAACCCCACTCAACTCTTTACTTTCAAGACCGATTTCAGAAGAAGAAAAGCAACACAAAAGTAGTGTGTATTATCTTGAACCAGTGGAGCAGTGTGTTAGAACGCTCCCACATGATCGGGAGATGGTGAGTTCAAATCCCACTCAAGTCTTTACTTTCAAGACCACTTACAGAAGAAGAAAACCAACAAAAAAGCAGTTGAATTGTCTGGAACCAGTGGCGCAGTGTGTTAGGACACTGCCACATGATCGGGAGATGGTGAGTTCAAACCCCACTCAAGTCTTTACTTTCAAGACCGATTTCAGAAGAAGAAAACCAACGACCTATCAACCAACACATTCAAAGGCATATCAATCCCATTAATCCTTTTTCTTATCAAATTGAAGGCATCCCGGATTTTGTTGAGTGTGGGTTGGGTGTTTCACGGTTTCTCATCAACTCCATGTTAAATCACCCAATTACCCCCCAACGGACACTAGCCATAACCCTAACCCTAACCCTAACCCTAACCCTAACCCTAACCCTAACCCTAACCCTAGTTGTCTGGTACCAGATTGGTTACCATATAGTACCAGAACAAAACAAACAAAAAAGCAGTTGAATTGTCTGGAACCAGTGGCGCAGTGTATTATGACACTGCCACATGATCGGGACATGGTGAGTTCAAACCCCACTCAAGTCTTTACTTTCAAGACCGATTTCAGAAGAAGAAAACCAACAAAAAAGCTGTTGAATTGTCTGGAACCAGTGGCGCAGTGTGTTAGGACGCTGCCACATGATCGGGAGATGGTGAGTTCAAACCCCACTCAAGTCTTTACTTTCAAGACCGATTTCAGAAGAAGAAAACCAACGACCTATCAACCAACACATTCAAAGGCATATCAATCCCATTAATCCTTTTTCTTATCAAATTGAAGGCATCCCGGATTTTGTTGAGGGTGGGTTGGGTGTTTCACGGTTTCTCATCAACTCCATGTTAAATCACCCAATTACCCCCCAACGGACACTAGCCATAACCCTAACCCTAACCCTAACCCTAACCCTAACCCTAGTTGTCTGGTACCAGATTGGTTACCATATAGTACCAGAACAAAACAAAAAGCAGTTGAATTGTTTGGAACCAGTGGCGCAGTGTATTATGACACTGCCACATGATCGGGAGATGGTGAGTTCAAACCCCACTCAAGTCTTTACTTTCAAGACCGATTTCAGAAGAAGAAAACCAACAAAAAAGCAGTTGAATTGTCTGGAACCAGTGGCGCAGTGTATTATGACACTGCCACATGATCGGTAGATGGTGAGTTCAAACCCCACTCAAGTCTTTACTTTCAAGACCGATTTCAGAAGAAGAAAACGAACAAAAAAGCTGTTGAATTGTCTGGAACCAGTGGCGCAGTGTGTTAGGACGCTGCCACATGATCGGGAGATGGTGAGTTCAAACCCCACTGAAGTCATTACTTTCAAGACTGATTTCAGAAGAAGAAAACCAACAAAAAAGCAGTGTGAATTGTCTGGACCCAGTGGCTCAGTGTGTTAGGACGCTGCCACATGATCAGGAGATGGTGGGTTCAAACCCCACTCAAGTTCAAACAAAAAAATAAAGGTCCAGGGTGCAATCCCCCCCCAGTCTTTACTGTGACACTTTGCTTTCCACACTGACATCAAGTAGCACAGAAAAACTTAGTTGTAGTAACCATCAGTTAGCTCAGTGTGATGAGAGGCATTCCTTGGGAGCCACAGGTCCAGGGTTCAAATCCCACATTAGGCATAACTGTGACACTTTGCTTTGCACACTGATTTCCTGAAGGACAACTTTAAAGCAGCCCAGAAATTCACCATGATTGTGTGCCGGTAAGTGGCCCAGCGGATAAGTCAGATGATATCCGTAGTATACCTAGTAGAAGTGTGCCGGTTCAAACCCGACATACTCCTAGTAGGCGGTGATGGTTCAAATCACTGACACCTAGAGTAGGAGTGGCCCTGTGGATAAATCAGATGATATCCGTAGAATACCTAGTAGAAGTATGCCAGCCGACATACTCCTACTAGGATGGTGCTAGTTCAAATCACCAACACCTACAGTAAGTAGGAGTGTGTGCAGTTAAGTGGCCTGGTGGATAAATCAGATAATATCCATAGAATACCTAGTAGAAGTCTGCCGGTTCAAACCCGACATAGGATGGTGCTGGTTCAAATCACCATCACCTAGAGTAGGTAGGACCGTGGGCCGTTAATTGGCCCGGTGGTTAAATCAGATAATATCCGTAGAATACCTAGTGGGATGGTGCTGGTTCAAATCACCATCACCTAGAGTAGGTAGGACCGTGTGCCGTTAATTGGCCCGGTGGTTAAATCAGATAATATCCGTAGAATACCTAGTGGGATGGTGCTGGTTCAAATCATCATCACCTAGAGTAGGTAGGACCGTGTGCAGTTAATTGGCCCGGTGGTTAAATCAGATAATATCCGTAGAATACCTAGTGGGATGGTGCTGGTTCAAATCACCATCACCTAGAGTAGGTAGGACCATGTGCCGTTAATTGGCCCGGTGGATAAATCACATAATATCCGTAGAATACCTAGTAGGATGGTGCTGGTTCAAATCACCATCACCTAGAGTAGGTAGGGGGTCAGGTAAGAGTATGTAGGGGCAGAGTAGGTTGAGGTGTAGATAGGGGGAGGGTAGGCGAGCGTTGGTCAGTTAGGTGGAGGAGGAGGGGGTGGCCAGGCAGGGGAAGAGTGGGGGTGGCCAGGCAGGGGAAGAGTAGGTGAGGGGCGCCAGGCAGGGGAAGAGTAGGCGAGGAGGGAGGCCAGGCAGGGGGAGAGTAGGAGAGGAGGGAGGCCAGGCAGGGGGAGAGTAGGAGAGGGGAGAGGCCAGGCAGGGGGAGAGTAGGTGAGGGGGGAGGCCAGGCAGGGGGAGAGTAGGAGAGGGGGAGGCCAGGCAGGGGGAGAGTAGGAGAGGGGGAGGCCAGGCAGGGGGAGAGTAGGAGAGGAGGGAGGCCAGGCAGGGGTAGAGTAGGCAGGGGGGCTCTTCCTATTTTTTTTTTTTAAATAATTTTAGAAAAAATAAAAAAAATATAATAAAATATTTATAATATTTTTATAAAAAGTTTTTTTTTTTAACTTATTTACTAATTATAAAAGAAAAAGTCAGGAAGACCCCTGCCTGGCCTCCCTCCTCACCTACTCTTCCTCTGCCTGGCCTCCCTCCTACTCTCCCCCTGCCTGGCCCACCTCACCTACTCTTCCTCTGCCTGGCCTCCCTCCTCTCCTACTCTCCCCCTGCCTGGCCTCCCTCCTCTCCTACTCTTCCTCTGCCTGGCCTCCCTCCTCTCCTACTCTTCCCCTGCCTGGCCTCCCTCCTCTCCTACTCTCCCCCTGCCTGGCCTCCCTCCTCTCCTACTCTCCCCCTGCCTGGACCCCCTCACCTGCTCTTCCTCTGCCTGGCCTGCCTCCTCTCCTACTCTTCCTCTGCCTGGCCTCCCTCCTCTCCTACTCTCCCCCTGCCTGGCCTCCCTCCTCTCCTACTCTCCCCCTGCCTGGCCTCCCTCCTCTCCTACTCTCCCCCTGCCTGGCCCCCCTTACCTGCTCTTCCTCTGCCTCGCCTCCCTCCACTCCTACTCTCCCCCTGCCTGGCCTCCCTCCTCTCCTACTCTCCCCCTGCCTGGCCCCCCTCGCCTACTCTCCCCTTGCCTGGCCTCCCTCCTCGCCTACTATCCCCCTGCCTGCCACCCCCTCAACTATTCTTCCCCTGCCTGCCCCCACCCCCCTCGCCTACTCCTCCCCTTAACTGACCAACCCTCGCCTACTCTCCCCCTATCTACACCTCAACCTACTCTGCCCCTACATACTCTTACCTGACCACCTACCTACTCTAGGTGATGGTGATTTGAACCAGCACCATCCTACTAGGTATTCTACAGCTATTATCTGATTTATCCACCGGGCCAATTAACGGCACACGGTCCTACCTACTATAGGTGATGGTGATTTGAACGAGCACCATCCCACTAGGTATTCTACGGATATTATCTGATTTAACCACCGGGCCAATTAACGGCACACGGTCCTACCTACTCTAGGTGATGGTGATTTGAACCAGCACCATCCCACTAGGTATTCTACGGATATTATCTGATTTATCCACCGGGCCAATTAACGGCACACGGTCCTACCTACTAGGTGATGGTGATTTGAACCAGCACCATCCTATGTCGGGTTTGAACCGGCAGACTTCTACTAGGTATTCTATGGATATTATCTGATTTATCCACCAGGCCACTTAACTGCACACACTCCTACTTACTGTAGGTGTTGGTAATTTGAACTAGCACATTCCTACTAGGAGTATGTCGGCCGGCATACTTCTACTAGGTATTCTGCGGATATCATCTGATTTATCCACTGGGCCACTCCTACTCTAGGTGTCAGTGATTTGAACCATCACTGCCTACTAGGAGTATGTCGGGTTTGAACCGGCACACTTCTACTAGGTATACTACGGATATCATCTGACTTATCCGCTGGGCCACTTAACGGCACACAATCATGGTGAATTTCTGGGCTGCTTTAAAATTGTCTTTCTGGAAATCAGTGTGCAAAGCAAAGTGTCACAATTATGACTAATGTGGGATTTGAACCCGGGACCTGTGGCTCCCAAGGACAGCCTCTCATGACACTGAGCTAACTGATGGTTAATACAACACAGCTTTTCTGTGCTACTTGATGTCAGTGTGGAAAGCAAAGTGTCACAGTAAATATTGGGGTGGGATTGCACCCTGGAACTTTATTTTTTTGTTTGAACTTGAGTGGGGTTTGTGGCAGCGTCCTAACACACTGAGCCACTGGGTCCAGACAATTCACAATGCTTTTTTGTTGGTTTTCTTCTTCTGAAATCGGTCTTGAAAGTAAAGACTTGAGTGGGGTTTGAACTCACCATCTCCCGATAATGTGGGAGCGTTCTAACACACTGCGCCACTGGTTCCAGACAATTCACACTGCTTTCTTGTTTGTTTTGTTCTGGTACCATATGGTAACCAATCTGGTAACAGACAAATAGGGTTAGGGTTAGGGCTAGTGTCCGTTGGCGGGTAATTGGGTGATTTAACATGGAGTTGATGAGAAACCGTGAAAAACCCAAACCACCCTCAACAAAATCCGGGATGCCTTCAACTTGATAAGAAAACGGATTAATGGGATTGATATGCCTTTGAATGTGTTGGTTGATAGGTTGTTGGTTTTCTTCTTCTGAAATCGGTCTTGAAAGTAATGACTTGAGTGGGGTTTGAACTCACCATCTCCCGATCATGTGGCAGCATCCTAACACACTGCGCCACTGGTTCCAGACAACTCAACTGCTTTTTTGTTGGTTTTCTTCTTCTGAAATCGGTCTTGAAAGTAAAAACTTGAGTGGGGTTTGAACTCACCATCTCCCGATCATGTGGCAGTGTCCTAAGACACTGCGCCACTGGTTCCAGACAATTCAGCTGCTTTTTTGTTGGTTTTGTTCTGGTACCATATGGTAACCAATCTGGTACCAGACAACTAGGGTTAGGGTTAGGGTTAGGGTTAGGGCTAGTGTCCGTTGGGGGGTAATTGTGTGATTTAACATGGAGTTGATGAGAAACCGTGAAACACCCAACCCACCCTCAACAAAATCCGGGATGCCTTCAACTTGATAAGAAAATGGATTAATGGGATTGATATGCCTTTGAATGTGTTGGTTGATAGGTCGTTGGTTTTCTTCTTCTGAAATCGGTCTTGAAAGTAAAGACTTGAGTGGGGTTTGAACTCACCATCTCCCGATCATGTGGCAGCGTCCTAACACACTGCGCCACTGGTTCCAGACAACTCAACTGCTTTTTTGTTGGTTTTCTTCTTCTGAAATCGGTCTTGAAAGTAAAAACTTGAGTGGGGTTTGAACTCACCATCTCCCGATCATGTGGCAGTGTCCTAAGACACTGCGCCACTGGTTCCAGACAATTCAGCTGCTTTTTTGTTGGTTTTGTTCTGGTACCATATGGTAACCAATCTGGTACCAGACAACTAGGGTTAGGGTTAGGGTTAGGGTTAGGGCTAGTGTCCGTTGGGGGGTAATTGTGTGATTTAACATGGAGTTGATGAGAAACCGTGAAACACCCAACCCACCCTCAACAAAATCCGGGATGCCTTCAACTTGATAAGAAAATGGATTAATGGGATTGATATGCCTTTGAATGTGTTGGTTGATAGGTCGTTGGTTTTCTTCTTCTGAAATCGGTCTTGAAAGTAAAGACTTGAGTGGGGTTTGAACTCACCATCTCCCGATCATGTGGCAGCGTCCTAACACACTGCGCCACTGGTTCCAGACAACTCAACTGCTTTTTTGTTGGTTTTCTTCTTCTGAAATCGGTCTTGAAAGTAAAAACTTGAGTGGGGTTTGAACTCACCATCTCCCGATCATGTGGCAGTGTCCTAAGACACTGCGCCACTGGTTCCAGATAATTCAACTGCTTTTTTGTTCGTTTTGTTCTGGTACCATATGGTAACCAATCTGGTACCAGACAACTAGGGTTAGGGTTAGGGTTAGGGTTAGGGCTAGTGTCCGTTGGGGGGTAATTGTGTGATTTAACATGGAGTTGATGAGAAACCGTGAAACACCCAAGCAACCCTCAACAAAATCCGGGATGCCTTCAACTTGATAAGAAAATGGATTAATGGGATTGATATGCCTTTGAATGTGTTGGTTGATGGGTCGTTGGTTTTCTTCTTCTGAAATCGGTCTTGAAAGTAATGACTTGAGTGGGGTTTGAACTCACCATCTCCCGATCATGTGGCAGCATCCTAACACACTGCGCCACTGGTTCCAGACAACTCAACTGCTTTTTTGTTGGTTTTTCTTCTTCTGAAATCGGTCTTGAAAGTAAAAACTTGAGTGGGGTTTGAACTCACCATCTCCCGATCATGTGGCAGTGTCCTAAGACACTGCGCCACTGGTTCCAGACAATTCAGCTGCTTTTTTGTTGGTTTTGTTCTGGTACCATATGGTAACCAATCTGGTACCAGACAACTAGGGTTAGGGTTAGGGTTAGGGTTAGGGTTAGGGTTAGGGCTAGTGTCCGTTGGGGGGTAATAGTGTGATTTAACATGGAGTTGATGAGAAACCGTGAAACACCCAACCCACCCTCAACAAAATCCGGGATGCCTTCAACTTGATAAGAAAATGGATTAATGGGATTGATATGCCTTTGAATGTGTTGGTTGATTTTCTTCTTCTGAAATCGGTCTTGAAAGTAAAGACTTGAGTGGGGTTTGAACTCACCATCTCCGGATAATGTGGGAGCGTTCTAACACACTGCGCCACTGGTTCCAGACAATTCACACTGCTTTCTTGTTTGTTTTGTTCTGGTACCATATGGTAACCAATCTGGTAACAGACAACTAGGGTTAGGGTTAGGGCTAGTGTCCGTTGGCGGGTAATTGGGTGATTTAACATGGAGTTGATGAGAAACCGTGAAACACCCAACCCACCCTCAACAAAATCCGGGATGCCTTCAACTTGATAGGAAAACGGATTAATAGGATTGATATGACTTTGAATGTGTTGGTTGATAGGTCGTTGGTTTTCTTCTTCTGAAATCAGTCTTGAAAGTAAAGACTTGAGTGGGGTTTGAACTCACCATCTCCCGATCATGTGGCAGCGTCCTAACACACTGCGCCACTGGTTCCAGACAACTCAACTGCTTTTTTGTTGGTTTTCTTCTTCTGAAATCGGTCTTGAAAGTAAAAACTTGAGTGGGGTTTGAACTCACCATCTCCCGATCATGTGGCAGTGTCCTAAGACACTGCGCCACTGGTTCCAGATAATTCAACTGCTTTTTTGTTGGTTTTGTTCTGGTACCATATGGTAACCAATCTGGTACCAGACAACTAGGGTTAGGGTTAGGGTTAGGGTTAGGGTTAGGGCTAGTGTCCGTTGGGGGGTAATTGTGTGATTTAACATGGAGTTGATGAGAAACCGTGAAACACCCAACCCACCCTCAACAAAATCCGGGATGCCTTCAACTTGATAAGAAAATGGCTTAATGGGATTGATATGCCTTTGAATGTGTTGGTTGATATTCTTCTTCTGAAATCGGTCTTGAAAGTAAAGACTTGAGTGGGGTTTGAACTCACCATCTCCCGATAATGTGGGAGCGTTCTAACACACTGCGCCACTGGTTCCAGACAATTCACACTGCTTTCTTGTTTGTTTTGTTCTGGTACCATATGGTAACCAACCTGGTAAAAGACAACTAGGGTTAGGGCTAGGGCTAGTGTCCGTTGGCGGGTAATTGGGTGATTTAACATGGAGTTGATGAGAAACCGTGAAACACCCAACCCACCCTCAACAAAATCCGGGATGCCTTCAACTTGATAGGAAAACGGATTAATGGGATTGATATGCCTTTGAATGTGTTGGTTTTCTTCTTCTGAAATCGGTCTTGAAAGTAAAGACTTGAGTGGGGTTTGAACTCACCATCTCCCGATCATGTGGCAGCTTCCTAACACACTGCGCCACTGGTTCCAGACAAATCAACTGCTTTTTTGTTGGTTTTCTTCTTCTGAAATCGGTCTTGAAAGTAAAGACTTGAGTGGGGTTTGAACTCACCATCTCCCGATCATTTGGCAGCGTCCTAACACACTGCGCCACTGGTTCCAGACAATTCAACTGCTTTTTTGTTGGTTTTCTTATTCTGAAATCGGTCTTGAAAGTAAAGACTTGAGTGGTGTTTGAACTCACCATCTCCCGATAATGTGGGAGCGTTCTAACACACTGCGCCACTGGTTCCAGACAATTCACACTGCTTTCTTGTTTGTTTTGTTCTGGTACCATATGGTAACCAATCTGGTAACAGACAACTAGGGTTAGGGTTAGGGCTAGTGTCCGTTGGCGGGTAATTGGGTGATTTAACATGGAGTTGATGAGAAACCGTGAAACACCCAACCCACCCTCAACAAAATCCGGGATGCCTTCAACTTGATAAGAAAACGGATTAATGGGATTGACATGACTTTGAATGTGTTGGTTGATAGGTCGTTGGTTTTCTTCTTCTGAAATCAGTCTTGAAAGTAAAGACTTGAGTGGGGTTTGAACTCACCATCTCCCGATCATGTGGCAGCGTCCTAACACACTGCGCCACTGGTTCCAGACAATTCAACTGCTTTTTTGTTGGTTTTCTTCTTCTGAAATCGGTCTTGAAAGTAATGACTTAAATGGGGTTTGAACTCACCATCTCCCGATCATGTGGCAGCATCCTAACACACTGCGCCACTGGTTCCAGACAACTCAACTGCTTTTTTGTTGGTTTTCTTCTTCTGAAATCGGTCTTGAAAGTAAAAACTTGAGTGGGGTTTGAACTCACCATCTCCCGATAATGTGGGAGCGTTCTAACACACTGCGCCACTGGTTCCAGACAATTCACACTGCTTTCTTGTTTGTTTTGTTCTGGTACCATATGGTAACCAATCTGGTAACACAACTAGGGTTAGGGCTAGTGTCCGTTGGCGGGTAATTGGGTGATTTAACATGGAGTTGAAACACCCAACCCACCCTCAACAAAATCCGGGATGCCTTCAACTTGATAAGAAAACGGATTAATGGGATTGATATGCCTTTGAATGTGTTGGTTGATAGGTCGTTGGTTTTCTTCTTCTGAAATCGGTCTTGAAAGTAAAGACTTGAGTGGGGTTTGAACTCACCATCTCCCGATCATGTGGCAGTGTCCTAAGACATAATAGAGATGGCACTGGGATTCCCCTCCCATCCAGTGCCGTCACTATGATTTATATAGTGACTATGATTTATATAGTCAGTAACAACTGCCTCTGTTGAAGCGATCTTTTGTATGTTAGCCTTCAGTTAGTAAAGTTGAAAGAATTGAGTCCTGAACACAGAATCACATTCATCAAATGCTTTGAGCGCTGTTTTGTACATTAGTGTAACACCCGGGAATCGAACCCAGGTGCCCCGCACAGAAGGCCAACATCTTAACCACTAAACCAAAGCAGTTGCCTATGGCGCAGGGGAGATATGAGACTTTTGAGGTCATCAGGCTGGGGCTGTGAGCCCCTGCTACAATAGGCTTCAGTTATTACAGCTCTACATGTTCAAATCCCTGTTCGCCTATAGTTTAATGCTGGAGTGTTTCAACTTTACTAACTGAAGGCCAA
The DNA here is from genome assembly GCF_951216825.1 of Electrona antarctica. Taxonomy (NCBI): domain Eukaryota; kingdom Metazoa; phylum Chordata; class Actinopteri; order Myctophiformes; family Myctophidae; genus Electrona; species Electrona antarctica. The sequence continues at coordinate 27,379,643 of NC_136797.1, forward strand.
CAAACACAATTACCAGGAGACTTTGGCTGAGCGTGTCTGACTGATGGTGCAATGGTCTAATGATCAGTCTCTCTGTACGGACATTCCATGTTCAAGTCCCATAGCTGCTATATAGCACAATGCTCTAGTACTTTGAACTTTTCAAGGCTCGAATACAAAATAAAAACTCAAAAGCACCAGGAGACATCTGCTGAATGGCCTAAGGTGCCTTGGCTCAATGGCATGGTGTGCTTGATATTGGTTGATTCGGTTCCCTCTGCTACAGACAGTTGGCAGGTTCAAGTCCCATGTCATCAAGGTGCTGGAACGGACCATCGGGAGACGGCGGTGCTCTCTCCCCCTGTTTCCTGATAAGTAACCGTTGGGGCTTATGTCTGAAAGAACCCTGTCCACCTAACATTTTACAGATAAGAATTAGGTCAAACGTTTAAAAATAAAATAGCAATGCATTTTGGCCCATCATCTGACAGAATAGTCTGTGTATTTGCATACTGGGCCCTGATTGGTGGCCCAAAACTTGGTGGGAAAGTCCCTCTTTTATGTCTGGCTTCCAGGCCAGTTGGAAAAGGGCACACTGAGAGCTGGTAAGAGTATGTTAAATTGGACATTTTCATGGTAAAAGTTTAGCTGGACAGGGTTCTTTCAGACATAAGCCCCAACCGTTACATCTCAGGAAACAGGTGGAGAGAGCACCGTCTCCCGATGGTCCTCCAGCACCTTGATGACATGGGACTTGAACCTGCCAACTGTCTGTAGCAGAGGCAACCGATCAAGCGCACCACACCATTGAGCCAAGGCACCTTTGGGCATTCAGCAGACGTCTCCTGGTGCTTTTGAGTTTTTCTTTTTTTATTCGAGCCTTGAAAAGTTCAAGAAAGACTCATCATTAGACCACTGCCCCATCAGTCAGACGCTCTCAGCCAAAGTCTCCTGGTACTTTTGAAGTGATCTTTTGTGTGTTAGGCTTCAGTTAGTAAAGTGAAGATAACACAGAATCATATTAATCAGATGTTTCTTAGCGCTGTTGACGTCTTCTTTTGCATGTTAGTGTAACAGCAGGGAATTGAACCCTGGTCTCCCACGTGGAAAGCCAACATCCTGACCACTGAGACAAGTCAAAGGCAATTGCCTGTGACTCAGGGGACATATTAGAGTGTTGAGGCTACTTCATGGAGCCCACCAGAAGTGTGACCGTGGACCCGGCCTCACAGTGCACGACCTGGACCAGCAGTGCTTGTAATATACACTGTATAGGCTCCAGTAAGGCCTGCCACTAACCCAACATCCGGGGAATCCCTCCCCGGAGTCTCTTTTCGTCCTCCACTTCGCAGTTCCGTGGACCTCTAATATTAACCCCCAACTGACTGCCGAGTGTGACCGTGGACCAGGCTACTTCATGGAGCCCACCAGAAGTGTGACCGTGGACCCGGCCTCACAGTGCATCTCTCTTCTATTCTTTCTTCCTATTCCCCTCTGGCTTTTCTGTATCATTATGTATTTGTCATTTTGCATACAGCCAGCACAGTTCCTCACTGGGTAAAGAGCCTGCCTGGGAATCACAGGTTCACAGGTTCAAGTCCCAGCTCCAACACTGTGTTCCTTGTGATTATGACAAGTCAAATGGCTTCAACAGAGAATTGCTGAGAAAATGTCAACCTAATTTGATTTACAAAGATAATCGTTAGTAATATATAGTATGTAGTTTTAATTCCATCGAAAACCATGAAAAACGACATGTGTCGTCGAAAACCATGGACTATAGTATGTCGGTTTTTCATGATTTTCATCATTTTTTTAATCCTCGAAAATCATGAAAAACAACATACTACTTACTCTAAGAACTCAGCTGGTCATCTATATTTTTACTATATGCCCCCCCACTTTATTGTTTGGAAACCACAGGGAGGACACAATATCCCCACACCCAGTGCTCACGCATCGGTGGGTTCTTTTTCAGTAACTGACACGTATGACTAGCCCACTGTGCCATTGGTATCAGCCAATTTTCACATTGCCTTTTTTTGTTTTGAAGTTCTTCTGGGAATTGGTCTTGAAAGCAAAGACTTGAGTGGGGTTTGAACCCACAACCTCCAGATAACATATCAAGTGTGCTAACTCACTGAGCTACTTGATACTTGCCATGAGACAGTCTTCCTTTACCTTTGAGTAACAATATTGATTACAAAAGAGTAAAAAAAAAAAAGTTGTTTATCTAGACATTTGAATGTTAATGAACCTTCCTGCGAATCAGGAGGCCACAGATTCAAGTTCCAGGTCTGACAGTGTGTCCCTTGTCAAAGTCAAATAGCTTCAACTTAGAATTGCTGAGAAAATGAATCCTAGTACAGTCAACTTAATTTGATCTACAAAGATAATAGTTAGTAATATTTAGTGCGTCAGACTGCAGGGCTGTCTGTCGGACGTGAGCAGCACAGTGCATGCTTTCACGCTCTACCTACATTACAGCTCTGACTAACGCTTCAACTCAGAAATGTGACCTTCAGAAGTTCTCAGATGACACACACAGCCATTATCATGTACATAATGACAACATGGATGAACACAATGCCTGGTGGAGAGACAACTGTTCCAGATAGAAACAAGACGGAATTAAAGGTTTGTGGAAAAGCCTCCATTTATTAATAACATGACATTCCTTTAGACCTTAGTCTAGCCGTTGTATGCATGAGTGTCATTCTACCTTCAGAACATAAAATGATATATACTGTAGTATTTAATGCAATACATTTGTATTGCACATACTTCATTCAGTTATATGCATTCAGTCAGTGTTTATGTACAGTAAGTTTTATGTGATGAAAACAACATATTTCCAAATTATGACCCAGGTCAACTTTTTTTCTTCTTCTTCATGATTATTAGGACATAGGTGGTCAAACATGGTTGGTTGTCTGTAAGACGTAAAACATTAAAGTTAATGAACTCAAAAGACATGGTAACTTCAGCAGCCTTGTTAGTATGTGCCACAAACAAGGACAATAAAACATCTACACATCATCATCAACATGTACATACAAAACTCTAATGTCAATTAATCAAAAAGGATCACGTTGAATGTCATAACGAATACAGGGTAGTTGGGGTGTTATGAAGACTTGCTTCACAGAGACTGCATAGCTCAATTTGTTTTAAATATTCCATGTAATAAAAACACAACTCTTAATGTTGAGAATTATGTGTGACCTATGAGAAAGTAAGTATGAGAGAGTTGTATAATAAAGTGAACACAAAACAACATCAGACCTGAAATTCTCTGGATATCCCTAAAAGAGATGCAAATGTTAGGGGAGAAATGTATGATAGAATAAGGGAAAAAAAAACATAGTCCCTTTGCAGAAGTAGAGGAAACACATTAGCCAATAGCCATAAAAACAAATTGTCTTAGTACTGCACGTGGTAATACAAGAAAGAATTACAGTACATGCTTATTTCATGTTGTTAAATGTAAATATGTAGGCATGTGCTATATAACTTTGAATGAACTCCAACCTGTTTAAAACACTATGGCTCGCAGATTCATGCGGACAGAGTTGAATCTTTTGCTTCATTGTGTTTTCTTGTTTGTCGATTAAAAACAACATTCACATGACAGTGCACTTCTCCTCCGCCTTGGTCTTTAGCTCGGTGACGGTGGCGGATGCCTTCTCCTTCAGCTGGTCCGCGTCCATGTTCTGCAGGTTCTGCAGCTGGCCCAGGAACGAGTCCTTGGTCTCCTCCTCCGTGGCGTCCTCGTCCACCATCTTGAGGAGCTCCTCTGGCACGTCCACGTCATCTCCAGCCATCTCGAGCATGTTGTCGTCCTGCTCACTCTGTGCATAACAAACACACCAACAACATGTATTAGAGCAGTGGTTTTCAACCTGTTTCATATCAAGGCCCATTATTTATTCGGCATTTGAGCCACACAGACCACCATTTGATGACATTTAGCTTCTATGACACAAAACAAAAGAATATTTTGTTGTCCTTGGATAGGATTTTGTCCACAATTCCACGTTGTATTGATGTGGTTTCATTAGGAGAGACAACTGGCATTGAAATTAAATTAACAATAATTTAACTCTTGAGGCCGTAAAATGAAACCAAACGGACCCATAAGGGTCCGTTTGATTTCATTTTACACTCTAAAGAGTTAAAGATCTAATAAGGGTCCATTTGGTTACCCCATCATTTAGCTGGGGACCACCTGGAACCCCTTCAAGGACCACTGGTGTTCCCTGGACCACTGGTTGAAAACCACTGATTTAGAGGCAGTAGTACAGTAGTACATTATGATTTTGTGTCTTAATATGAAGATGTATTTAAGATACTATAGTGGCTTAGTTATATATGTTTGTGAATACTGTACTATATCTAAGTGGTGGTACTGAGCTATAATGCTCATCAGTGAAGAACCTGTGGAACAACAATGTACAGTAAGTTGTTCAGGATGTGGAACAATTCAAAGGTGCAATGGTTCTCTATTCACTAAACACACATGTTAGGGTAAATGTATTGTTGTCTCTGCCGGACCGAAGGCGTAGCTGAGTCTGTCTGTCCGTCCGTGTGTGTGCATGCTGTCCATCTGTCCATACAGCTAATCTCTGGCACCATTGGCCAGATCAACGCAAAACTGTGCACACACACACTCCTTTGAAACCAGAGAAGAACCTCTGCCCGACAATTTCACATGGGCATTTTATAGTGCTACCAGGAGGCCAATTCTTGCAAAACCCATTTTGTTATATTACTCCTATACTATAACCTCGCGTCACCAGGCTTTTCCACCTCAGAGGAAAACCTGGTCTGTGTTACTAAATCACAGTGTGATCCGGTGTAGACCGGATGGTAAAATCTAATAAAAGAAAGAAAATAAACTCTCATTCCCGTTTGTGGTTTCCGGCTTTTTCGGCGTCGCTTAATTGTTTTGGTCCCACCCTGTTTGTTTTTAGTCTCACCAGTCAGTACGAGTGGGAATAAAATGTGGATATACCAAACGATTTTTTTCCCAAGACGTACAGTATTGGAGAAACGTGACAGATTCATACGGCACATCATCATGGCTTTTATTGGGTAGGCCCTAAAATGACGATGCCCTTGATCACGGGGAATTTTGGGTACTTCTGATTCCACTTTGTGGTTTCCTGCCTGATGACTAAAAGGTTTAAAAGGTTTAAAAGGTTTTTTTAAATAGTAAAAAATGCCAAATAAGTTTAGGGATAAGGGTTAAGGGGTGGTGCTTGTTCAAGATGGATCTGTCCAATTTTTCATATTCCATCCTGATTCGCCAAGAACCTCCACCCAAAATGTGCCTGACTATAACACTATAATGAATGAATGAATGAATGAAAGGTGCCGTAGCCCATAGCCTACATGTTTTTTATATGTATTTAATACTGTGATAGTAACCACAGATTGTGTGTTGAGTAGCAGAGGTTTCCTTGTCTCTCAAAACCTTTAGTAAACATAGACATTTCCTTTTTAGGTCGGGATACCAACTGACGTATCCAATCAGGAGAGACAACTAATGCAGCAACAGGATAGCCTACAGGGTAAACAAGTGTTGTAGACAACATTGGAACTGGAACTCTGATAAATGGTAATCCTGATTGTATTTTGAAATTGATTTTCTATTTATAAAAGAGCTGGAGATATGGGGAGACCCCTGAACGAACTCTCTAGCAGTGAACAGAATATAGAACTTTTTAACAACAACAACAACAACAACAATAACAAGTAAAACATATTGTTTTAACCACAAAATATTCCTTACATTACATTTAATTCATTAATTAATTGATTGGTTTCATAAGGCTTTTTAAGAATCCCAGGAGTATAGATTTACGCAAGGATTTAACTAAATGCAGATACTATAACTGCAATCTTGATGATATTCTACTCTATTTTTCCCTTTTGTTAAGCATAAATTAGTTTGTATACATTTTCTTAAAATTATACTGTCAATTTAATAACAATTTCTTAGTGTTCAATAAACTTCAATGACTACTAGACACAAATGTAATTCTCGTGCAAAACAAAGTGTACTGTGACTACTTGTAACTTCAATCTGTGGGATTAAATCTGCCATCGCCTGTCTGCTCTGAATCCTAACCGAGGTCTAAAGATATCTGCTATACTGTGACACGAGACTTAACCACTTAAGCCCTACACTCACACTACCTCATACGACAAAATGCGACATCCAATCTACAAACTCTTAACGTGCAGCGGCATAATAGGTTGTGAGCTTATACATCTGCTATTTTCGTTATTCGGTATACGGCAAAGATTATTATTATGGCTTAAGGGTTCTGTTGTTTGATATTGTTTTTTGTTAATAATGTCATGCCCAAAATAGGGATGCCAGGTTGAATGTGGTTAATTCCATTAGACGGCCACGACAGAGAGTCTTCCCTTCTCCGAGCAGGTGCTAGTTCTAATTCATTAACAGTCAAATGTCCTTGACTGTTGCCTCAACTAAAACAAAGCAATCAAAAGCATATAGGATTTCTTTAGCTCACCATGGCTCTTTTATTGTCATGGTGAATGCATACATACAGTGCCAATAAGGACAACTCATATATAGTGCTGTAGCTTTTGTTATGAGCCTTTTCAGACCTGCAGGTAATTGAAAACACCATTTGAGAAAAGTAATTAGACGTATTCATATATTTTCCAGCCATCTTCCTCAAGGTATGGCTGTGACTTAATAGACAATAAAGGAAGAAAATGCATGTATTGTCTAAAACTGAAAAGGGAATAATTGAAAGTACACGAGTCATTGTATTCAACAAAATAAAAGTATAGACCTGTTCAACAATAGCAGATCTACAAGATAAGGTGTGCTATTTTCGCCATGCGACATCATCGCACGACAAAATGAAGTAGGACTCATGCTGTTTAAATTAATTTAAACATTCAAACATACCTTTTTTGGTTGTTCCATTGTAGCCATTTTGACACTTCCCTTACCACTACAAAATCTTGAAATTGTTCAGTGTTTATCCAGTAACGACGTGGTCACCTCACACTGCCTTGCATTCAGTAAATACCCTGGGACAGCTGCTCGCTGCTAGTGAGCTGTTTAAGACACAAGCTGCGATATGGGACATGAAAAGTCTCCAGGTCCTCTTTTGAACCTGTTGCTCACTAATCCATGGTTTCAGCCTCCTGTTCAAGCTTCAACGGCTACTGCTGAAGAGATAAACACGGCTTCAAGGAAGCAACCACTAGTTGATTCTACATACTAGGGTTACCCACTTTAACCCTGGCATCCCTATTGCTTTTGATATTCCAAAATGTTTCAAAGATATTCCACAATTTCCACACACACAAACATTCTAAAATGGAGAGAATAGCAGATCTACAAGCGCTTGGTGACGCATTGTGAGCCTGTATATCAGTGATTTTCATATTCTTCATACAGCAAATATATGGCCTTAGGTGGTAAAAAAGCAACTATAGCAACAGTAATTATCTCCATATTGAAAATCAAAGTGAAACTGAATGTCATTTTCTGATGAAATGACAATAGACTAAGAATTCAAACTTGTGATCAAATGTCACACATTTTTGCTCTACACTTCTGCTACCCATATCTTGGAGTGCTCAGTGGAGATCACAATATCAGAGTGATCACACATGCGCACACATGCACACTCGCACACACACGATAAAGGCCTGAAGACCAAATCAACAGCAACAAAGCATTACAGTAAATAACCAGTACAGAGGTGACTTGAGCGTAGGGAATCTATTATGGTGGTTATATTTAACCACTTAACCCCTATTTTAGACTGTATTACTGTAAAATACTGAAATAGCTCACAACATCACATCACAATATTGACTATTTCCTTTTGAAGATATTTGAACATTTAGGAAAACTATACTAAAAATGAAATGAAATGCCCAAAAGGTTATTATGCCAGGGTAAAAGCGGTTAAACTGTGCCCAGCCAGTATTTTATATTTTGGTACAGGTCTGGAATCATGTATTATTTGGTGCAAGATGACATAAATGTAAACGTCCCAAGTTTGATTCTGATTGGAGACGTGTGTTGCATGCCCTTCCTCTTATCTCTACCTTCAGTGTAGTGAGGTACAACTTTTTAAATGTGTCTCACCTTTGGCAGCCTGTACTTATCCCTGAGGCAAACCCTGAGCGTTGCCCTCTCCGCCTTCTTGTGCAAGAAATCTGCATCTCTCTCCATTCTGAAGAAAAGCAAAAATAAAACAGAAATAACATTTATGACATTCTCACAGGGCATTTCTCCGACCTTCACTTGTCTCTACCTGACTTGTAGGTAATCAGATGATCAAACAACAAATGACGTGCATCTAAAAAGAGATATCGACGAGTGGGAGTTAGGGGTGACCAAATAGATTAGAACAGGGACGTGCCCAGACTTTTTTTTTACTTGAGAGCTACAGTACTTTCAAAATGACCAGCCTCAACAAGATCTACCTTTTTGATCTACTGGGGTACCCTTTTGGGCACCCCTTGGCTTAGAAGAAGGTTACTGGTTCGTCTCCCTCCCTGTATACAGTATGTCAAAGTGTCCATGAGCAAGACACTTTAACCCCTAACTGCTCTCAACGAGTGTTCATCATGACCGTCTGAGCAGCTGGGCGAAGCTGGAACTCTATTTCCCCAACCAGATTAATAAAGGTCTACCTTATCTTCAGATAAAATTAATCAAATCGTTTACGTAAAGCCATTATAAATGTTATCGGTCGAATGATTGGATCAAACTGTGAATCACACAACCTACAGCTGCACATGTGCTCCATACTAGGTTATGATTTGAAGTGTGCATTAGGTCTTCATAAATAAGTATACTTGTTAAAGCGTGTTGCAGGGGTCAGAGTAATTGGCCCTGTTAAACAATGCAATTGGAATTTCTATTTTTGCATATTGTTTTTAGATACTATACTACAGGCATTTTAATCCATGTACAATTTCAGAACATTTGTAATACAATAAATCATTGTCTTTGTGTAAGAAATCAACTGGGGAAGTTTCATGGCGATAACTATTAATTACATTTTTACCTATTCACCTATCATGTATGAAAATAACAAAATGTGTGATAAATATGAAAAAGCTACTCATGTGGAATTGTTATCATATATTAATTTACTTGATCCTATAAACAGGCTTACGGCCAAAAAGAACTGAAATGTTTCAATGGCGGTGGAAAAGGGGCCTCTATACACCTGGAACCTCTCAGGGTTCAGTGCCTTGCTCAAGGCTACTATACTATACAGCACCAGATGAATAGCTGGAATACACTGTCTCCATGGGTACCGAAAACAAACTCGTCACATTGGTCAACCTCCCTTCTCTATAGGTGATGGGATCACAGTGGTTCTCCAAGAAATTCATGCTCATATTCATATGAGCAGTCATAAATATCTTTCAGATAGAAAAACAGCACTATATGGTATCGTAGGTTCGATATTGGTGTATTGTTGAATGGTTGTAGTATTTTGGATTATCTTATGATTTTGGTTTTGTTTTTATCATGCTAGTTTTTTATACAACTTCTTTAAACTTTGTATGGCTATTGTTTTCTCATCTCTGTCAATATATAGTATATAAACTGGTCATGTGAATAAGCAACACAGTCACCTCTATGGATATGTGAAAGGCTGCAGGCCACAAATGTAGCACAAATGATGGTCATCATGGAATTTAGTATCAAGTGTGTAAAAGTAGGAAGAAAAGAAGGTATGTTTTATTTATTTTTATAAAGCACCAACGAGCTGGCCAGATGTATGGAGAACTGGGATGACTCGTCTGAGGATGACCCAGAGAGAGAGAGGGCAAGCTGTTGTTTTATTTTCTCTCCTGCACTTACTCTACCTCTATCCATTCCTCTCTCTTCTGACCAAAACCACAAAATGATGTGGCGTGCTTGAAAAATATATAATTAATGTAGTTCTTCACTGTAAACCTGTGATGAAATTAAAAGTTTATTCTGATTAGTTTGCTTTCAATTTGATAAAGGCATGTAAACAAATGACTTAATATAAATCACGGTTATATCAAATTACGAACCACGAAAGTTTAAAGGGTTTAACATTGGTTTCATCTTTGAATGACCTCAACTGCAAATAATATATATACCACAAGAAATCATAAGATCAAAAGGACAGGAGCACATTCTTATATGTATCCTCCATATAGTATAATCTATTCAGTAATCTGATTTCAGTCTGCAGTCTTTACACTAGCAGTTGTAAGATTCTACCTCATCAGACTTGTATTTCCTCATACGTAGATGATCTATTGAGTGTCAGATATAGAATAACAATGAAACTTGTACAATACAGAGAATAACTATTTAATCACTTCTATTGAAATTGACAGAATTCTTGGTTCCTGTCCATATTGTGTTATTGATCCAATAGAGTTCTGTTCTGCTAACATTGATGTTACTCTTAGCTTTTTATTTATGCAAACAATTTTAGACCCGGTAGTATTTTTCTTTTTTTATATAAATTACTATTTGAAGATCTGGATCCAGAGCCACGGATCCAGCCCGGGTTTTCTTCCCAATGAAAATAGCAAAGTCAACGGCAGGTGACATCGTTATATATAAATATATAGCCTATATATTACCGGGTTTTGTGATGATGTTGCCAGAATCAGCTTTGTTTGCCCACCTTTGGAGTTGCCTCATGGCAAGGTAACTGCACAACCCAAACCACTACCAAAGTGGTCCAGCCCTTTAAGGTGCAATTATTTGTATTTATCTTTTACGAATAATAATGTTCAAAGTTAGAACTATGAATTATTGATTCTGCCCACTGGGTGACATCACAGTATCAAAACCAAACAGCTGCTATTAAGGGCTGTGTTCAAAACACCTACAGTAAGTCGTTTTCACAGATACTGTATTGTATAGATGTGTTCTGTTGACGGTTAGCTGCATGTTTAGGGTGTTGTGTAAATAAATACATCTAGAAAATAATATTTCTAGAAATCTAGAAAGAAAATAAACAGTTAAATGTAATATTTAATTATTTGTCTTTTACTGGTGCTAACTTGCTGGGCTAAACACGTTTTAATTCTGGTGTATGTTATTAACAGTGTGACTTATTTGAGCTTTTTTTATATACTTTCTTGCCATCAAGCTTTTCAGCATCCACATTTTTGACACTGGATATGATCAAGGGTCATGGATTATGTATTTATAATTCATATTGATGCTGTAGGTTTATGTTATGCGTTAGGCTTAAATGGTCATATACAGTATATAATCTGAAAATAATGCATTATGGTGGCATGTCTACACTGACCTTGAGCAGTAAATGTATCTAGCTGAAAAAAAGGACAAAATTAATGCTTAAAAACCTGAATAAAAAATATATAAAGTAAACCTTAAAAAGCAATTCAAATTAAAGAAATATAAAGCTATGAAAGAAACAAGAAACCAAACAAAAACATCATAAAAAAAGATATAGGCTATACCGGTATTGTAACATATTATTCAATAGCCTTGATTGTCAAGGTCAGACTGTCGTTGAGATATTGATTCGGCAGCCATGAGCGAACAGCACCACAACAAAGTGAAGTGCTGTGTGAGTGGCTACTTACTTCTCCTCAACCAACTGTTTTTGGTACTCCTCATACTCTTCTCGTGTCATCCCTGCCGCTTTGGCCGGGTCAGTGGGGGCGGCCTCCTCTTCCTTGTCCCCTCCACCACCTAAACCGATTCCTGACAACGGGTTACCAATCATACTCTTGATCAAAAAAGCCATGATGCTTTGTTATCGTCTGCTTTGCTGGAGTTAGTAGTTAAGAGTGTTGCAAATTAGGCCGATGCTACTTCCTGAATGGTTCCCTTATAGTTTAGAGTTCCTTCAGCTGTCAGATCCAATGGAAGCCTAGTCTAGATAACCTGCTGCCTGTCTGTGCAACCAAGGACACACTGATGGCAAGCAACAGACGCAAAAAAAGAAAAAAACAGTTTTGCCTCGACCATAATCTGGATTAAACCCTCCCTGCTCCGCTATGCTTAGAGGCAGATGGCCTGTTCTCATCTATTTTTAAAACATGGGGACTTTCATGGATTCCTTATTCATGTTTGACACATTGTGCATCTTCTGACAATAGCCGTTGCATCGGCAGTTTCAAAGTTCTGAATAAAACATGTTTTGAAGATGAGAGCTGTTGCCTCAGCCTGTGGGATCACATATGTTGCTTCCGCCCCCTGTGTGTTAATCACATTAGTTAAAGCAGGGCCGGCCGCGTACGCAGCTTCATCCAGAGAGTTCCATTTATACTGCTGAGCCGAGGCGGAGCAGAGGCAGGACTGGGATTATATACGGGCCTGTTTATCCCTGCTGGAGTCATCCTCCATTCTACTGAGCCATTGTTCAGATGGACATGTGACTGACTGAAAGCACAATAAAGGATGGAGAAAGGTGGACACACACACAACAGTCATGTCATTTAATTTTATCCTCTTGAGTCCATCAATATCAGATTTCTGTAGATTACCTCAAAATGAGTAATATTTAAGCATTCAAATATTTTTGGAAAAGTATTCATGTAATCAAAAGTGTCCAGTGCTTTTCCTTTTCTTCTCACTCTTTGTTTTCTTCAGCATTGTATAGGATGTGGTATAATTATTCCCTTTAGAATGAGCTCTTGTGAAAAACAAACAAACCTTATTTTGAGCAGATGTGACATGAGGAATAGCAAGTTACAGTAGGACCTCATAGGACAGATGCTGAATTGGGAACAACTCCAAAGGTTAACAATGGATTTGTTCACTCTCAATTGTTTGTACTTGAAAAGGTAATTCTGCATCCTGTCAAAAGTCTATTGTCTAGACTAAAAGATACACTTACAAACATCCAAAGTTCTTTCTAACCACAGTAAACTTTCCTGTATTTTCCCACTTGCACCTGTAGCTCAAGAAACTGCTTTAACACACCACCACACGTATAGGTAGAAGTAAATTTGGTTTTCAGCTTTACCCAGCTGATGGCTGCTCAGAATGTCATGTTGAGCACTCGAGGAAGAGCTCTTACTGTATGTCTTAATTGCTCAGGGACTTTTACCAAATGGACCTGTAAGCTTCCACACTTGGTTCCATTAATACACTCTCTTGAGTTACAGACCAGTAAGGGCCCATTTGGTACCTAACTATCATTAATTTATCTGGGAACCCCCTAGAACTCACTCAATTAAGGGTCAATGTTGAGAACCAACTACTATAAGAAGTCACTGCGCTTGTCAAAGATTCTTTTCTTTTGGCATTTCATTAATTGGACTGGATGCTACGCATATAATCACATTGCTTTTGTATGTGGATGCTTTGTTAAATCAATGACACAGTTCCCAAACTGCTTCATTATCACACCTGTGTGAAGTGAGTGGTGCAACTCTGTGGGGGGGTTGGGGGGGGGGGTTCCAGACCCACAGGAACGCACCCAGGGTGCCGGCCCGGTTCCGGCGAGCCGCCCCACGTCCGAAACGGTAGAGAAATAACAGTTACCATGTGGGGGTCCCCAGGGGTGTGTGTGTGTGTGTGTGTGGGGGGGGGGGGGGGGGGGGGGTAGTCGAGGCCCCCAGGAACGCGCCCAGGGGGCCTGGCCGGTTCCGGCGTGCCGCCCCGCGTCCGAAATGGTTGAGAAATGACCGTGAGGCGGTCCCTCTACTGTACTGTCACTGTACTGTACTGGCACACCCAAAAGCATCATATATACAGTTAATATGTGCGTGTGTGTTTGTGTGTGCGTTAGGTTGCGCACAGGTGGTGAAAAACAACAACAATGTTGTTTTCGTGCTCATACCCAGCCACCCACCCACACACATAGCTCCGTAAGGGAGTGGTTGCACCACTCAAAAAATACTGTTGGAATTTTGTTCTCATCAGGGTAACAATGTTTAACCAAAATCACTTTAACAATAACAATGCTTCTTAATTTATAGATTACATGTTTAGTTTTTCCTTTGTTTTATATCATAGGTCTTTTAAGTTGGCTACAGATCTAGCTCTGGTCCATAGCTCTAATGTCGTCGCATTTAGAGCCGTTACTGTCGACTTCAGTAACAGCAGACCAGCCTCTCCTCTGTAGCGAAAATTAAAAATAATTATTTACCTAGAGGGCGCAGTGGAGTAACTAAAATTATTTATTTTCCCAGTGAAAACAAAGTATGGCTGCGATCAAGCCAACGGTGCCAGCGATTAGCTGTTCACAGACGGACACACACACACACACGGACGGACGGACGGACGGAGTGCAAAACATACTCTCCCCATGCCTTCGGCCTGGTGGAGACAATAAAGACCAGCAGGACTTGTAGAGACTTACGAGTTGAAATAGGGAGGGGAAGGTCAAGTAGGCCTATACAATCCTCTGTGTAGAACTGTAGATCCAAATCTACAGAGAGAGAAACTTCTACTTTCAAGGTTACAAAATACATAAATCATCATAACTCATAGAATTGATCATCTCAACAGTACAGAATAAAACATACTTTTACTACTAGGCTGCTGTCCCTCTGGTACCTTAATCCATTTTGTTTTTGACTCCGATAAACAATTCTTAGCTTGCAGATGACAAATGTACCTATTATAGGGATCAGCCTCTCCAACTCAAAAACAAATACAGGGTCTGACAGTCGGGTGCTGTTTTCCTTCTGTCGCATACTTAACTATAATATAGAGTCAGTAGACTAATACTTATCTATAATATAGACTAAGCTTAAATAACATACTGTATGAGTACAGACCAGACCCATATAATCTTCTGATTTCAAAGACTTTGATTTTATAGCTATAATCTGGATTATATGCGTTTCGCTTAACACTCCAGACAACTAGAGGTCTCGTTTCGACAGACAAGCGAGTCTGTCTTTGTCTACCGATATGTCTGGTCAGTGGTCACATCTAAATTAATTGCTTCAGCTGCTAAAACTGTGTGGAAACAATTTGGATTTAAAAACAACTACTACATTGCAGAAACAATTCAAAGTCTTCATATTGAGGTAGTGAAAACCAGTGAGCATAGATTTGTCAGTAATTCTTGCAACTAGTGTTGATTTTGGCAGCAAATTTTGATTTTATAGAAGACTAGAATAATGTTTAGTTTTTGTCATTTTTTAGTCATCTGAAATGCTTTAGTGTTTTAGTCGACTAAATGTCATGCGATTTTAGTCGACTAAATCTAGTTGTTTTTTGTCGACAAAAATGCGTTTTTGCGGGCCTTGATCCGTCGTAATGGCTGATTTTACGCTTGCCGATATGACTATTTTCAGCATGCAAGTGTAAAATGACTTGTTTTGTACTTATACTGAATCTCTTGTCCACTAGTCCCTTCCTAACATTTTAGTCTAGTTTCATTTGTTGAAGAAATTGTCAATATATTTAGTCTTAGTTTTAGTCATCATAGCTTAGTTTTAATTTAGTTTATCAGTGTAAAAAGGTAGGCAGTTGAACATTCTTCGTCATAGTTTGTCGACGAAATCAACACAGCTTGCAACTACATTGAATTTAGACACCAGATGTATCAGGTTGGTGGAGATCTCAGGTTGGTGGAGATGCCTAGTCTCGTCTGTAACTGTAATAATCGCTATAGTCTAAAGCCTTTTTTTAGACTTTTTTCGGTCGAAAAATGATGATGAAAGCCTTTTAGTCGGATAGTGGTGAGACATTTGGTTATAATTACATAACATACTATACAAATACTATTGTTAAAATCACACTGTGCAACATTAATTCTTCCGTTTGGTGACACCTCTCGTACAAGTAGCTCCACGGTCATTACAGCGTCTGTTAAAACAGTGGTTCTCAACCTTTTCAGGACACAGTGACCCACCAAAATGATCATATTTGATCTTTGGACCCCCCCCCACCCCCAAAATTAATCATATTGGGGACCCCCCACCCCGACAAGCACTTGGAATTGTACCAGTTGCGGCATTAAATATAGTTTTGACTCGTAGTCAGTTCCACAGATTAAACATTGTGAAAATAGCCGCTCTACAAAGCTCACATGTTGTCGCAGCACTTATAGATGAGCTATTTTCAAAATGTGTGCCTTTCATATATTCTTTGACAATTTGGCCAGTTTTCAATAGTATAGTTTGTTGAGTAGTTTTGATGCAGTAATGATCTTTCTCTAAATTGTCATCATCTGAGGGTAGGGAAGGTAATGATTACACAACACCAACCCAATTAATCCTCTCTGTTTATGTAAATTGCTTGAACAAAAAAAAACACGTCCAATTCTGTCTTATTTCAATCATTCAAGTCACTCTCTCACTCACACACACACACACACCAGAGATCAGCTCTGAGTTGTCATCTACATACAGTAGCTCAGCATTCATAAAATTGCACATTTCAAAACACAGGTTTCTTTTCTTCATACTATGTAAATAGACAGAGTGGTGCATTTTATGAAATAGTGCCGTTGCCATAGCTCAAAGAAGATACACCTTCCAAACATATGACAAAAAAAATACTGCAAGGAACATATTACATCATGTTGGGAATTATATTGAATGAAATTCCACGTGCCTAGTGTACAATGTAGTGTACATTGTACAATGTAGTGTACATTGTACACACATTCATACAACCCTGTATAACAGCTCAAATTAAAAGTTCTCAACAGACGTTTTTCAATAATTTACAAATTTGAAAAAAAAAGAAAAAAAAACACCAATGGACATTTACACATACATCTTATAAATGCGTCATCAAAAGAACTTCTTTGCTGCTGCTTCTTGTTGACTTCTACAAAACAAAATAGTTTTGGAAAGAGGCGTTAAAAACCAGAAATCAGTACTAGTCAGATAGTTATGTTACATCAAATTGACCATCACCAAAGTCTATTTCTGAGAAGAACATAAAGAATAAGTGCCTCATAAGTAGGACTGACTTAACCTCGCATCACCAGACTTTCCACCTCGGACGAAAGCCTGGTCTTTATTCCCAATTCACCCGTGTGATCCGGTCTAGGTGCGGTTTAGACCGGATGATAAAGAAAACCAACCTGGCCTCTGTGTGTGTGTCACGTACGTACATACAGGAACACGCATACATAGGGACACACATAGCCGTCTATAGGAGTGGCTAGCACCACTCAAAAACTTGGCGTTGCTTTGTTTAGGTCCCCCCCCGCCATAGAGTCATGGTCCCCCCTGTTTGTTTTTAATCTCGGCAGTCGCTACGAGCTGTGATAAAAGATGGATATACACCAAACAAACTACTCCAAGAAGTACTTGAAGAAACTTGTCGGATTTGTACGCCACATCAAGGCTTTTATTGGGTAGGCCCTAAAATTATGATGCAGGGAACTATTTTGGGCAATTCTGATTCCAGTTTGGGGGTTCCGGCCTGATGACTACAAACCAGACTAAAACGTAAGATATCATCCACTCCCGACTGGATCATAAAGCCGTAATAGTATGCCTCCCAGGCTAGGACTGACTGCTCATCTGAACATCATTCACAGTCATTATCAAAATAAATGTTCATAATCTTATTTGAGTACATTTTAGTACTTTAGTAAAGTAGTTGTATTGTACCCATTTCAATAATAAATAGCTAGCGGTTAGGGTGTTCGTATTTAGTAAATTAAATCATTTTGATTTCAGTATGGCCAAAAGGAGATGCATAGTAATAGTCATTTTAAATCAGTGTCATGTCACATACTGTACGCTAAGAGGGTCGATTGATAGATGTAAATAAAGTCGAGCTGTGAAAGTGTTCAAATTGATGACATAGAAATGGCCTTTCTGTGTGGAGTTTGCATGCTCTCCCCGTGTCCCCTAGGGTAGGTACCCTCACAAAAACATGCAGTAATCCTGGTCTCTAAAACTACCTCCCCCTGGCCAGCCGGGGCGCCTACTGGAGGGGAAAGGAACTGGTCGGAATAACGTGTTCCTTCCACGTGCTATGTCCGGCCAGGGAAACTCCCCCCTGTCAGGTGAAAAGAAGCAGCTTGGACTCCTCATGCATAGAAGGAGGCATGAGGTCAGTCCGCTGCCCCCCCAGGTTGGCAGAGGAAGTGTATAATATGCTGCCTTGGAAGCCTGCCTCAATGGAGAGGTAAAGCAGAAGTAATAGCCACATCCAATATGTCCCCATATCCAGGGACACAAACTTGGAACTAAATGGATTCAACACTCGGTAAGTGGGATCATAGTGATATCCTGTGATATACAGCAGGACCCCCAAACAGCCATATAGTCTCTGGCTGCTACTGCGAAATGGCTTCAAAATCAAACACACCAAGCTGTGAGCTTGTGGATCAGGTTTTTTTCTCCACTATTTTCTTACTTTTTGAAAATCTTTGAAAACATGACTAAAATAGGCCTTGTTGTTGGCACATTAAACTTAATCTTGAACTTGAACCAAATGGCATCCCTGGCGTCCCCTGGTGGTCCACCTGGAGGCCCCAGACCCCACTTTGAAAACCAGTGATATAAACAAACAGAAAAGTGAATTGCATTGATTACATGGGAGTAATTCATGCTTACTTTAATGAGGAGTTTGTGACACTGACCTTACCATTCTTATCAGATACATTTTCAGGTACAAGAAATCAAGGAGAGTGACTTATCAGGCAGCTGCCTTCCATGTGAGACAGAGCAAATACTGTATCTCCTCCCTAACCTTTAACATGGATTCCATATCAATGAGAATGTTTGTATGCATTCCATATCAATGACATTGTTTGTATGCTGTTGAACTTGTCAAACTCGAATACAACCATCTACTGTAAAACACAGGTTTTCAAAGTGAGGACTGACAGGGGGGCCAACTAAGGAGGGGAAAATGACTAAGAAAAAAATATATAGAAAAACGTTAATTTAGATTAAAATACAATTCATTTGATTTTTGTGCCAGTTTAACCACTTTTAAAACATGGAGTTCCTATTTTGGGCAGGTCATAATTGTCAGAATCTTTCATGATTTTTTTTCAACATTTGAGAACATTTTGTTTTAAGAAAACCATTTCACAATATGGGGCTGCAGGCAGAGGCTACAACTACCTACGCTAGTTTGGAAACCCCTGATCTAAGACAGTCTCTGCCTGCTAAAACGGCCCTCCCTTGAAAGTTTCAGATCTCGACTTCACAAAAATCACGTTTCCCCACTTCAATAACATGCAACATGAAATGGTAGTGTACGTCCCAAAAGAAGCATGTCTTACTTGTACATGACGTAGCAGAAGAACAGGACAGACTGGATGACCACGAAGACCACAAAGTGGACTGTGGATAAACAGGACGGCATTGGAGGAAACTCTGGACACTTCTGAACTTTCTCACTGGGGTTCTACATGTCAAACAGAGGATTTAAATGTTAGTTAGTAGGCCTATTACCATGATTGAATTCCACAAACTTAAGACTTTGTGTCTAGGTCTTTTGTGTATAGGTTGTGTGCACTGCATTTTTTAAATAAATCTCCACCAGGCGGAGTTTTTGCATTTTCTTGAAAACAAAAAAATGTTGAACCAATGTTTCATATTCCATTCCAACTGGCTATAACTAATCTTGCGGGAGGGGGGGCGTTGCATGGGTATGTTGCAGAATCATGAAGTATTTTTCTTTCTACCAAATTATGTAGAACTGGTTAAACACATTTTGGGCGGGAACCCCTTTTGGTGTTTCAAGCATTATGTTATACTTTAGCTATTGAAAAATAGCAGATCTACAAGCTCTATGAACTCGTAGGTCTGCTATTTTTGAAAAATCGCTAAAATGTGACGTCAGGCCTGAAATCTCTTACCGGGTTGCTACGTATAACCAGGTGCTCCACGTCCCTTTTGACCAGATGAAGATGCTCCTTAATGTCATTGAAGTGCTGCATGGTCTCATATGTTCCCAACGCCCCAGCTGTACCTTGTTGTTGGACCGAACCGATCTGCTTCAATGACTCATGGAAGGAGTTTCTGTAGAAACATAGTGACATGGCTGTCAGACCCACAAAGCAAAGCCAGGGAATAATGGATGTCATTAAAAAAAAGACAGTAGAGCCTGACCAATATATTGGTTTGGCTGATATATCTGTAATTATTTTACTCTGTGTGTGTGTGTGTGTGTGTGTGTGTGTGTGTGTGTGTGTGTGTGTGTGTGTGTTACGACTTTGGAAGACACCTGTATGGTATTGAGATTATATGATTTGGGGTATTAAACTTGTTTTTCTAGAATAGCATTGATCTGTTTTCATTACTGTGGCAAAAACAGCTAGATTGTGTGTGTGTGTGTGTGTGTGTGTGTGGGGGGGGGGGGGTACTTTAGCTGGATTAAGACTTTGGAAGACACCTGTATGGTATTGAGAGATTAAATATAATTTCGGAGATTTAACAGCAACTTGTTTTTCTGAAATATCATTGATCCGTTTTCATTCCTGTGGCAAAAATACTGAATAACAAAACGGCAACAATAACAATGATGTTTGTTACTTACCTTAGCTCGTTCAGGTTTTTAAGAACCTCATGCTGGGTGGCAATGACTGAGGTCAACTGTTGACTACCAACCTCCGGCTAAAATGATATGAACAACAAAGGAGCTGAATAGGAATAATGTAGAAATGAAAGCTCTTTTGTCTGAGCAACTTTATGCCTCACGAGTTTCTTTCAATATTAAACTGGTCACAAATTAAAAAAAATAGACCAACTAAAGTAAAGATTAATGTTAAAAATATATAGCCAGTGGCTCCTGAACTAGCAGGATCAATTTTAACCCGCCGCGCATGTCGGGAGCCACGGGTGACTTAACCCGCAGCACAGGTGATTTTTAACCCACAGCACAGGTTTGTCTGACCGACGGGGTGCATGTATTTAGTTAGACATACCAACAGTCAGAATACTAGTAGGACTGTTGGTATGTCTAACCACCCCTGGTTAACGATGTAGTGTTTAGTTAGATAGACATTTAAGGATGGGCTTGTGGTGGTCAACATCTGGTTGGGCAGTTAGCAACTGACATTGTGTGACGTCAAATTCACGGATCTGGAGCTTGTAGAAATTGAATAACCACTGCCAGTTCAGAAGCCACAAACAATGTGATAATATGGAACGCTACACTTGGTTGTAGTATAAAGTTACGTATATAATACGACGTCAATTTTGTTTGCTCTACCTGTCCTGACTCAATCTGTGAACCCTTCTTGCCGATCTCATCTGTGATCACTGAGACGTATCGGCGCTGTTCGTCCAAGATCATAGCCAGCTGGCGATGGAGCTGTTTGATCTCCAAATGGATCCGATTCTGGCCCTCAAACACCTGGCGAATCTCCTGGTCATTCACAGTCTCGTATAGGTCCTCAACTGAAGTAGTAGATATAACCATTAGCAAGAAACAACTTGCATGTCTGAAACCAGTGTGACACTTATCATTGTTACAGTAAGATCAGTTATTGAATATCCCAGTATTTAGTATTATTTCAGAAAAGTTGTTTTTACTGTAGGAAAAACTAACCTGGTTCTCCTTGAACGCCTGGGTGCTCTTTCTGGAACTCCTCTTTCTTTTTGTCAAGCTCTTGCTGGAAATTCTCAAATTCCTCCTGGTACTTATCCTTCTCCTCTTTGGGCATCTCTGATTCAGATGGCGGCTTCAATAGAAGACAAAACAACCACTCTGAACTCACTAGAGGCCCTAGGGTTAGGCTATATTGTGCACATGCTCATAAAGACAGACACACTAGAGAAAAAGGTATATCTCACACATTTTCAGAATAGTAAAAAGGATTAGAGAGTGGTAGTAAAAGATAGTTACCAGTTCCTGGCCTGGCTCCGTTAGTCTGAATAATAAGAATGACAGGACATCATGGTCATCTGATGGAAGAAGTAATGCTCATATTGAAATGTACAACAAAAATGAATGCATTCCATACAATGCATTTATAAAATGTTTACACTCTGTACATAGGCCTAGTGTGTTTTATATTTTGTTTGAATTGAAATGTTCATGTCATGGTTATGAATTGAATACATAGGACCCGAATGGAAACAAGTGTTTGACTGTACTCTGTTGCTGTTTACATAATACAGTATTCAATTAATCAATCCAATGTTATGGAATAAGTCATATATTTTTATTATGAATCTAGTACAGCCTATCTATACTGTAGATGGTTTAACCACTTGAACCCTAGCATGCCTGTTATGGGGGTGAACATTCAATGTAAATAGAAGGTCTACAAGCTTGTTATGAAATTAGATCGGTTATTTTCTGCAAACAGCAGGGGCACTAGTAAAAACTCTGGGGGAAGTATAGAGTTTAAGTGATTAAAAAATACTTGGACACACACATTTTCATAGATATGGTAGTAGAAGTATGTAAATATGGAAGGTTTTATAAAAACGGATAAATACCTGCTAAACCACCCGTGGCCGCTGAAATGCCAAAGAAGCCCTCGAGGGGAATGATCATGTTCTCTACCTTTGTGCAGAACTCGTAGTCATCTTTGTCTGGGGTAAAGCCGTTGTTGATCATCACCTGAATGGCCATAAGTGGATCATGCAGCAGTTCAAAACAAGGCTGATCACTATCGTTTATGTAAGGGGGATAATTGATGACGAACTGTGCACTTTATACAACTAAAAGGAAAAAAGAATGCACTGCAGTGGGTTTGCCTACGCAGATTTGATCTTTTCATATCAGCACAGCTCGGAGTTGATTGTCTTACTTATACCATGGCCACTTAGCAACTATGGTAATACTATAATAAGTAGTGTTTTAATCACATTTTGGGGCAATACGCTCTTTGGATAGAAACTTTGCACTGGCATGATCTTTATAAACCTTTGTATAAACATTATTGCGTCGCAGTTAACTATGGAATTGTGCATTTCCCGTCAGTTTGTGTGTTGGTCGGGCACGTGGCATCACGTGACATCATCAGGGATGGAGCACGTGACATCTCATGACATCATCAGGGATGGAAATCTCAATATTAAGCCCATATATGGAGATCCCAGATGTCATCAATATTGGCCAGCAACTCTACATCTGACCTCAAACCTCAAACTCTTAGATCTCCATATACTGTTCTGACATTCCATATGTTGATCCATTCTCATCCACCCTTCCTCTTTGATGTCTCCCTTTTGACTGATACCTGTCCATTCAAACTCTAGCCGGGCCTGCCCCAAAGTTATTAGTGCAGCCGTGCCCGGCAGCCGGCGAAAACTAGAGTTCTCAACAGGCCCAGAAATTATGATCTTACCCCCATGCCAAAGCACCAGCGCTCGCCCAGCAGTCTGCTGTCACCCAGGCGGATGCGTGCACACGACCTCGCCCTTTAGTGCAAGGTCGCTTCTCACCCTCAGGCGTCTTACTGGTTTATAACAGGAACCTTCAGACATGATACTATCACCATACTTGAGTGCCAAATCGTACCTCCAAATGCATATCACACATCAATTGAACAAATCAAATTCAAGTTCCACTTGTGTGGGGTCTCCAAAATCAGTAGGGGTCATCCTACAGGGAGCATCAAGGATCATAGCAAATTCCATGGCAATTCAGTCATTAGTTTTCAAGATGTTATGAGAGATTCACCACACTTTCTAGTGGGAACTGAGTATTGTCCATGGCCATGGTATAATGCTTAATTTATACTTAGTTGTATGACAGTGTCACACAAATGGTCAGATCTACTTGTAGATCTGCTATTTTAGGCACACAACACTGTTGCACGATGATCAAAGCTCTAAATTCAAAATATAGCTTAAAATAAATTAAAAACTAAAACAAAATCTGATTCTCAGATTCTCCTACCGTCAATGTCCTTCTGTAGTATGTGATTTTGGCTCGGACAGGGTACGGTTTGTTTCTGAAGTCTCTTAAGCAGGTTCCCAGAGCTTGTGTTGTTCCATCACTGGCATTTTCAGAAAACAACAACAAGACAATCAGTATTCGCAAGCATACTAAATATCCATCCACTAAAGACTGTTAAGGGTGGGCTTATGAAATGAAACACTGAAAACAGTGTGAACTGTAAGGCACACTGGGATGATAGAGAAAGGTGATTTAATGCTTCACTGGCTCAAGGGAGATTAGTAGAGATAGAGGATTATTTATCCTTCAAACAAATATAATATTTGTTGGCAAGAGTCAAACAAATAAATGTTTACTTACTTTTGGTGGTCATAAAGAAGTTGGCCATTGTTTCCAACAACAATTATAGCCGGGTTATTTTTCTGGAAAGAAGTGGAGAAAACAACACATTTGAATTCATCTCATATATGTCATATGAGATAGTCCACACATTGAAGCAGAGTCCTACCACCTAAAAGTGGGTGTAATGAAATAGTATGTCATGAAAAAGTCAAGAAATGTTAAATGTTAAAATAATTAAGCAATGTGAACAACAGTTTTGCCACAATCATCATCATCATCATTTCACATTTAATTTAATTATTTTTCAACATTAATGGAAAAGAAGGGGAGGCCAGTGCCAACAGAATGCAGAGAAGGGTTATCTGGCCGAATGACCCGGAAGTGATAATCCTCCATTGTCGTGTCAGGGTTGCAGCAGTGTTCTAGCGATCTGACTATTACCGCGGTAATATGGTTAGCGTGACCTCGAATTAATGTTTTATTAATCCTATTATGCAATGTATTATTCAGCCCATTTGCAAATTGTCTGGCATTGGATTAATAAAAAGTTGTATTACGTTTCCGATTGGTTAACATCATATTTGTTTCTCTTCTTATTCTAAATTAAATTTCCACTTGTTAAATAACAGCTATTCTTACACGCATACATCTTCTAATGTATTGGTCTACTGTATAGCCTTCTATAACAAAATATCTATCTTGTAATGGTAACTTTGTGTTATCACAGGCATCCTTAGCGCTAGGCGTAGGAGGGGTTTTACAAAGAGCCATAAAACCCATCCTGTCCCTTAACTGGACAATGACAGAGAGACACGAGGAGCAGAGATAGTTTACCGAGAGAGAAACTACCTAGTTTATTTTCTTAAGTAGATGTTACATTTTAAATTAAACTTAAAACATTGCAAAATCTTGATAAGTGGAGTACACAAACCTTCCCATCATTGTCAAAGGAGTCAAAGAAGATTCCCACTCCATTCCATTTGTCAGCAGCTCCGTAGACTGGACCATCAAGGCCTTGTGCAGTTGTGAACCAAACAGCCTGTTAGATAAGAGTACAAATGTAATGGCTAGATCGTTTTCATGGGTGTTGTTGTATGTGCTTAATCACAGATGGAATCGGTGACTTTTGACCATTATATCTAGAGGCATTTGCTTTATTCCTGCCAACACATCAGTAATAGTTGTAGATGTCTGTGTACAGACAGAGATTGACACAGCACCTATCTTCCTATTATTGTGTATACAGCTATGTAAGGATCCACAACATGTGTACCATCATGCTGTGTTGCTATTTTCACATTTTTTATAGAATGTTTTAGTACATAACTAGCAAAATGATAATAAAGGTATCAAAGATTAAAGTCACAAACAATAGGTGCGTTTCCATCAAGCCCTTTTTTATCACATTTTGGATTTTGCGCATACATTCTTGATGGGGTGGATTTTGGAGCTATATCAAATGAATACAAATGTGAAAATGGGGTATGGAAACACTTGCAGAATAGGTTTTGATTGAATTAGAAAGCATTGAACATTGAACATGGCCAGGCTGGGTGTGATGTGGACACATTTACACACACACTCTCATTCAAGATCCTAGCAGCGCTGTTTAGAATGTAGGCCTGTCTGCAGTGCAGGCTCGTGCTCTCCCGATGAGTAGTGCGTTCGTTGATCATGGAAGTTCAATCGGTGAATATATTTCCAAGTCCAAGTCCACACTTTCCCTCCAAAACACCTCAAAACGGACGAGGGGAGACTATACTACTCCAGTCAGTAATAGAAGCGACATCAACACGTTTACAAAATGTAAATTCACCGGACAGTCATCGCGTCCATTCACACATTGAAATGGCTTGATGGAAACGCACCTAATGTCAAGGACAAAATAGAGCAACTATATATCAACTATGGGCAACTATATATCAAACTTGGTGGTGGAGATGATCAATACGCTGTCCTGAAACGATGGCTAACTTGGGTTGAAACTTTCAAAGGTCAAGTACAATCAACAGTAGAGTTAAAATACATAATCAGTCAAGAAATTATTTTAATATGTAAATGGAATATCTTGATAACTGCACACTGTTGATAGAGGTATGTACTCTGGTGGTCAAACCCAAACCCATTATGATTGCATGTCTACAATATGCACAGTAATGCTACGCACACCAACGTCCTTGCAGTGGGTGATGGCAACATAATTGAAATGACTAATCTTCAAGAGACAACGGTGGCCGCACACACTTAGTAGCCCAAGTGCCAATCTTTTATTATGGACACAGATAAATAGAAAGAGACCAACGTTTCGGCACTTGTCTGCTGAAACCTTTAAGCATGGGAACAAAGTTACTGTCCACCATCTTTGCAGGAATTCTAATTAACAAAAGATTGAGAACGGAATTTAATTTGTCATATGATCTAACTACACAGTAAAATCCTCAGTTTGTTCATTTGTATGTATACATTTGTAACTCAGAGCATTTTGTAACCAAATCGATTTGTATGGTCTCGGACTCTGCAAGAATTCACTTCATCATCATCATCATCATTGTTCGACCGCGGTCGAGATCATGGATTTCACAATGCCAAGCCAGACTTCCCGGTCCTTCATTGCCATCGCCAGTTCCTGCTTACTGATGCAAGTGTCTCAAGCGATGACATCAGGGAACGACTGTGTAGCAGTGGCCAGCAAACAGTGTACTTCTGGATCAGACTAGTGAAGAAACACGGGGTAGGTTGCCGTATATTAGAGAAGTCGATGGGTGGCTCTTCCAAGAGAGAGAGGGCAGCGGTGGCTCAGGGGTAGAGTGCCTGGATGGTAACCGTAAGGTTGCCAGTTCGAACCCGGGCTCCCCCAGAGTTACTGTCGAAGTGTCTTTGAGCAAGACACTGAACCCCTAATTGCTCCCGATGCGCTAGTTGGTGCCTTGCATGGTTTCCGCTGCCATCGGTGTATGAATGTGTGTGTGAATGGGTGAATGTAATGCACAATCTCTGTAAAGCGCCTTGGATAAAGGTGCTATATAAATGCACCATTTACCATTTACCATTTAGAGATGTTGCGCTCTCATTAGAAGGCGGGTGTAAGTGCCATCCAGCGGTTTCTCTAATTTCTTCGAAAGTGTCCTCCTTCTAATGAGAATTCACTTACCAGTCCGTCCGCTCCCATTCTGCCTCTGCCAGACACACGGAAGGTCACCTCAGCCTCCCAGTGTTGAAAGTTGACAGGGTTTTTTGTCCACACAGAGCCCTTCTGACTCCTGAGGGACGGTGTGATGCGCACCTGGTCTGCACTGGGAATGGCATCTGGGAGGAACAGGAACATAAGAGTATATTGTTAAGTTAGTAGGGTTTCACAGAGGTGGAATGTTTAAACCAACTCCATGAAATGTCAATGATTCATTTAAATCAGTCTACTTTCAGAAGTTACATACATTTTCTATAAATTAAGAAGCCCACCAGAATTCTGGTCAATGGTGTGTACACTCTACACTGCAGTACTATTCTTCATGAAGCTAGTCTGTTAAGCATGCCTTGTTGCTGGCCATGTAGAATATTTAAAATGGTGAACAGCAATTCTGCTGGTCTGCATGAGGTCGACTAAACCATCTGATAAAAAAAAGAAAGAAAAAAAACACAAACAGATTGCACCGAATTTGCAGTCTTATCACTTATTTTTTGTTGCCAGCGATACTGATTTATACATTTCTGAGGCACAGATATTTCCACAGCAATGGCTTACTGCCAAAACAGAATATGTGCATGATCTAGCATGTTTCAACTGTGTGAGTGTGTGTACTGTGTGTGTGTGTGTGTGTGTGTGTGTGTGTGTGTGTGTGTGTGTGTGTGTGTGTCAGATAGATACATTTCAGTCAGATTATGCATATGGGCAGAGATACCTGCAGCCCCGGGTGTCATGCTTGAGAAAGGTTACTTATCTAAATACAAGCTATGGGGGAACGTGATGATTCAGAGAACAGCTGGCATCAACAATACAACTTCTAGAAAGCTAATGGATAGACATAGCCCGTCTCCGGACCCCCCGGGTTGAGCTCCTTTGGACCTACCACCAAAATGTCAGAAACTTTAACGTAGGGTTCCGAAAGGAGCTAGGATAGACATAGACCTAGACCTACACCTACTATAACTTGCTACTTCTTTTTAACGATACCCACCATGGTCTATCTATACGGCTTATAATAACAGTGATGCAAGTCATGAATTAAGCTATAAACGCTACGACAGCTGCTGTCCATTATGACGATATGATGTAAACTTACTCCCACTGTGTATCCAAAAGGGAATGCTGCCTTCAGACTGGGACAGGTGCGGTCCCTTGAAGCTGTATTTGTATTCAAACCGGCGGTGGGGCGCTTCTTCTCCTGCCGTGCCGACAATATCTTCTGCATGACAACGAAATATTAACACCGTCGATAACGTCAACAATATCCACATACACGGATTTGCAGCCTGGCGCTCTCCTATGGACACCGCCATGTTTCGGTGTATCACTGCTGACGTAGCGCAGCTCAGTAGTCGAGCATGACGGGATGCCTGTAGGGCCAACAGGGCGCTTTCTCATTGGACGAAATGTTTTTTTTAATTTTTTATACGGTATGGTTGACAGTGGATCGCAGTGGATATAGTGGATCAATTCGCTTTCCCTTTTGCACATCCGATCGTCTAGTACCGATGACGGAAACTGTATGTGCGTGTAAACCGGGTGTGCACACGACCGGATACAGTAGGCGGCCATTTAGACGGGATGCGATCACTGACCAGCCTGGGTGATGCAAGGTTATGTAGTTTGCCTGAAGAAATTGTGCACAGCAGCACAGTAGAGCAGTCTGCCAGGCAGCCAGCCAGGCAGCCAACATTTCACCCAGTGCCCAAATAGGCAGGCCGCATTCAATTCAACTTAAGTTGACTGAATTGAATTTGATTTAATTAAATCAAATCAAAACAACTCTCACATGGACTGTTGAGCTGCAGTGAACCGTATGATGATTGGCCAATGGATATATTATTCACAATTGCATATATATATATATATATATATATATATAGGGGTATTGAAATGCTGAATAATAGCACCTTGAGCCTGCATGGACTTAAAAGAGTCCAGTCAATGGAGGAGGCAGTTCTGACTGAAGGAATTCTAGTGGATTATTTAGAATTTACATCAGAGTCTTTAAGAAATAATCAAGGTAGAGAGTGGACTGAAACAATTTGCCATTACAGAATTAAGGCAAATCTCTTCCTCATTGGAGTCAGACTGTCAGAGGAGTCTCAAAATGGATTCACAAATGTATTTTGGTATTTAGCCTATGTAGGCCTATAGTGAGACTGTTATGAATAACTTATGATTATATAGGACTGACATTTATCTGCTTGACTCTGCAGGGTTACTTGAATCACTCATCTGAGTAAGCACAAGTACACTTGACGCCATGGCCATCAACTACATTATCAGTCTGTGCACAATGATATGAGATGCATGTTGTGTTCTCACTCATTCTGTTCTTCACCATGTCTTGTGCACAATGATTATGATGCATGTGTTGTGTTCCTACTCATTCTGTTGTTTATCATGTCTCATATCGTCCGATCACGCCATGTGTCCACTGTCCAGTAGGCCTACTACTCCTTAGGATATTTCCACTGTTAAAAAACAGTCTTATATTCAGGCCAATAGGGTATATATTCTCTGTGTGGTCTGCTGGACCACTTTGAGACCAGTGTTTCATGACGCTTTGATGTGTTGTTGTCCTGGGTCCTGGGTGATTTTACTTGTATATCTTTTACCAAAATCAAATCAATTGCGTCACCAGGCTTTCCACCTCGGAGGAAAGCCTGGTCTGTGTTGCAAAATCGCTGTGTAAACCGGTCTGGAGCGGGTGGTAAAATAGGTCATGTTGTAGTCAATGATTTGTAGTCATCTGGCAGGAAACCACAAGGCGGAATCAGCACCCCAAATAAGTCCCCACGATCGTAATTTTAGGGCCTACCCAATGTAAAAAGAACCACCGCTCATCCGCTGAAAAAACCTAAGTGAGGTGCTGGAGCCACAAAGGGAACATGAGAAAAATAAGCTTTCGGTCTACTGACCTTCTTCAGACATGCCTGAAGAAGGTCAGTAGACCGAAAGCTTGCTAAATAAATACATTGATTGTGTGCAGATCTGATTGTGCGGAGCTTCCCTTTATTTTTCTCAGGGCCTACCCAATAAAATAGAATTTCATTGTGGGACAACAAAGGTATAGGGACGCTAAATAGTCTCTGGAATGTACACTCACATTTATATTTAAAAAATGAAATACGCTGCATCAATGATTTTATTGGGTAGGCCCTAAAATTATGATCGTGGGAAGTATTATGGGTACTTTCCATTCTGCCTTGTGGTTTCCTGCCAGATGACTGAAATCATTGACTACAACATGACATAAGTTACACACACACACACACACACACACACACACACACACACACACACACACACACACACACACACACACACACACACACACACACACACACAGTCACACACACACACACACTGGACAACAATATTTAAAAAAGTTACAGTAAGTGCAGACCATCATACGTTTGGGGTTAATGTACAAAGTCTATCCTCAGCAAATACCTCAACAATGAGCACCAGTGGCTCCAATGTAAATCACTGGTGGCCGTGGATGTGAAAGGACAGGATGTGGATTAGCTGAGAAGACAGAGAACAAGGCTCTTCACTTCTGACTTCTAAAGCTCTAGGCAGCATCACATTAAGACCACTGGTGAAGATTGGAGGGCATCTTCACTCAAAACCAGGGCATTATTTTCTGCTGTGTGTGTGTGTGTGTGCACGTGCGCATGATGTGTGCGTGTGTGTGTGTGTGTGTGTGTGTGTGTGTGTGCACGCGCACACGAGTGCGTGCGTTCACATATATGTGTCCTGTTGTACCAGCCAGACTGTTGCCGTCTTTCTGACATTGGAAGGTTATTTTTGGACTGATGTAATGTTAGCCTTTGTGACTAATAATGTAACACTACAGTTGCTTAAGAATAGAGAGTAATAGTTGAGCAACCTGACACAAATGACTGGCCCCGCCCTACCCCAAATGACCTTAAATCAATAACCACACAGCATAATAATTGATTATCACAGGATTTTGATCTGGCCACTCTTCCATCTTTCTTTTTCTTTGAACCTTTCCTTCTCGCTCTTTTCCTTTATCATAGTTAATTGTGGACCATGACTCAAAGATTTCAATATCACCAGAAATATGGGCAATTTTAAAATGTTGTGTATACCTATCAGCAACTCAGAGTGCTGCTGAGTAGCAGCCCAAGAGTTCTACTGCCACAGCAGGATCAGGCCAGTGCTGATGAGTAGAGGACTGACAAATAGTTTCAAAAGAGCTCATTCTCTTTGCCTGCTATTTACAATTTGAAAATAGCACAGATTTGTTCTCCTTTACTCCTTCTGTACATTACACATTCCCAAAACTGAATCAATGTAGAATCTGTCAGAGGCAACAAACTTTAAATTCTATTGCCAGTCTTGCATTTTATTGCCGTTTTCAAATGATGAAATCCAATTAGACATCAATAGATTTTGAGAGGGAAAGTGGAGGTCTCTCTTCTGTGGAGAGATCTTAATTAGGGAGTTAATTGTCAGACTTTGAGGAAATGTGGGGTTTTCATAACAATAGGAATGCTAATGTTCCCTTGGAAGTGAACAATGGGGGCCTGTCTGATGTTAATGGTTCACCGAGACAGTGAATAACATTACAAATTAGTTGGTACATATTTGAAAGTGTAAATCAGGCTGTGCCTGCGTGGGGTTTATCTTCTTGGGGTGATCTCTAGGTATGTGAAGATGTTGACACCAGCGCTCAGCCAAATAAAGCCTTGCTTCATCGTGTTTATTCATTCCTCAACAGCACAAAACAAAAGGTCAGGATCGTATCTTCATGATGCAGATTATCAGATTGGTGGCAGCGGTGGCCGAACGGTTTGCGGAGCGGTCTTGATACCGGAAGGTCGCCAGTTCGTATCCCCGAACCGGCACGTTAAAATTACCACCGCTGAAGTGCCCTTGAGCAAGGCATTGAACCACTACCATGAAATGTTCTATGAGCAGGGCCTGGCTGTAAACAAGTATCTGATGCTTAGTCCAGTTACCCTGGGTAAATATAGTAACTTTGCTTTGCTTAGCCTGGTTAACTCATTTAAAAGACCACATTAGATTTTTTTTTTTTTAATATCATAATGTTCCTTGTCTGTTTTGACAAGAATCCTGGGACAGCTCATGGAACATGAATACACCCCCCCCCCCCCCTCTCTCTCTCTCTCCATGTGTAGGTGGGATGATACATCATGATAGTGATTCAATCTTGATCTTTTGAAATTTAGTAGTAGACAGGCAGCTTTTAGGTTTATCTAACTGATTTGAATTTGTATAGACCTCAAATTATGTGTTATTAATTGGTCCAATTCTGCACACAGACTACGGGCTCAGCCTTAACAAGGCAGGAGGGTCAAACCTTTATCCCAGATTGGTTCAACACAACCCAGTGTGGTCCGGGGATGAGAGGGCTCTTATTGTCCTCAAGGACTTTGCCACATTCATTTCAGGAGCAGCCCTTTCTCATTATTTACAGACACACTAAACGATGGGCCCCAAACAATTTAGAACAGATCCTTTTATTTCCACAAGTGCTCAACATTTCACTGTGCACTGGGTGCCCCCCTGCGCCCCCACCCCCTCCTTTCAGATACCTGTAAGTGAAAGATGTGGGGGACACAAAAGATATCTTAAACTTTCCTTTTCTACCATTCTGTAAAACAGGCCCATTTGAAAGCCTTTATTTGTGCAAAGCCTCTCATTAACTCTGCTCATACCTGCCTACCTCAGCTCGCTATTGCTTAAGTGCCGGGTCTTGTAAAAAAGCTACCAATTAGTCCCCCATCAGCTCCAATTAATGGAGACAAAGCCTGAGTAAAGATAACTCAATGAGAGGGAGATGTGGAAGGATACAGGTCTGTGTGTGTGTGTGCGTGTGTGCGTGTGTGCGTGCGTGCGTGCGTGCGTGCGTGCGTGTGCGCGTGCACACGCACGGCTGTGATGCACGCCTGCCTGTGTGCATTGGGGACTAGGCCAGCACAACACAACACAGTTAATCACTTAAGAACCTCTGGCCATTCAGCAGTCCTCGCTGCAGTGCATGTCCATTCACTCTCCAGGCTCCTCAGAAGCCTCCTTTCTCAGGGGACAAGTGTTGTTGTCCTGGGAAGACTGGCCCCCCAGGGGTCCCAGAAGAACGGCCATTCAAAGTTCTCTACCTGTGTGCAGCATATAAAGCACTCTTGCAATCTCTCATTATTGTCTCCTCAATCTCAATGCTTCCTTAAACTTAGGCTTTGACAAGAGCAAGCTTTCAGTGGGGTTTTTTAAGGGTTTGGGGGTGGGTGGTGGAGAGGATGTATGTTAAGAGGGTGCCTTTCGCCTCATTAGAATTTAATTTGCACTGTCCCTTAATTATGTTGAAGGGTAACAATGCGTTTTCTATCATGATCTCCAATGAATAGAGGATTTTTGGAGCAGTTAGAGCCACTAAATGTGTTATGCATTAATTAGTAAATTGGGTATGAGTCTGTCCTCTCTCTGTTCCCATTCAGGGTGTTTGTTGCTAATATAATTATTTTTAATTAATTAATTACTTACTTAATTAAAACCTTCATTCCAACAGCAACTATAATTCATTCATCATGAAACATTTGCAATGGGAATCTTTTGTGTGTGTGTGTGTGTGTGTGTGTGTGTGTGTGTGTGTGTGTGTGTGTGTGTGTGTGTGTGTGCGCGTGTGTGTGTGTGTGTGTGTGTGTGTGTGTGTGTTCATTTAAGGCTTGCTCGGCTGGTGATGAATTATTTCCAGAAGGGATTATGAGGTAATGTAACTTTGTTCTACCTTTTTTTCTGAACAGGATGCTCATGCTGTTTGTTAAACAGATGTGCTTAGGTCCAAAGTCTTAGGCCTTTGATTTAGGTCCCTCTAGTACAATTTGTATCCTCTGAAAATAGACTAATTTAAAAACAAATTAACAACAGTGGTAAACAATGATGACGTTTTGAATGAAGATGACATTGGCATCTGTCTATAAGCTCTTTGTTGTTTTGTAATTGTTTATTCTGGTTTTCTTGCACACTTAAGTCGATAAAATACGAAATAGTGATCTACAAGCTCACAACGTGTGCATTGCGATACTAGTGAGTTTGTACATCTGCGATTTTCACTATTTCTATTATGTATGTTTGAATTTGTTTACATTTTTGTGGTATACCTTGTTTTGCCTATGACGTCACTTACCCAAAGTAGGGACACCAAGTTGAAAGTGGTATAGTATAGGCATAAAAAGACAATGTTCTATAAATGTCCTCAAGGCCACATAAACAGATTATGATTACGTTTAAATTATTAGTATATCAATATTATCATATATGAAAAGGTTGTTTGTAATAATGAATGTATGTTACAGTGTTTAAAGGATGTTTAATAATAAGAAGTTAAATAAATGTGTTCCATGAACATAATGGCTATATCCACTTTTAGCCATATCCACTTCTATTTCAACAGGTACCTTTGCATCAGTAGAGAAATACTTTGAAAATACACACTATTTTAATGAGAATGCCTGGTGTTACAAAACAGTACTCTCATCACTGTATATTGCTCTGTCGACAAAGACTGAGATATTTAATGTCAATGAAGTTCATTTGAACGTGAACTTAATGACTCTGGCCATAATGTATGACAATGGGGGGTGACTGTTAATCAGGACAGTAGGCTAAAAGCTATAATATACAGTATTACCTACCTTTTACACATCCTGATGCCACATGCCATTGCAGTGGGGGAACGTTCAGCAATTTGATGGCATTTCTATAATTGTATATGATATATTTGTGGTCCAAGAGCAAGGCCGTCTTTTAATAGTAAGTAAGTAGCCTTGCTGGCAGGAGCCTATCTCCTGTTTCTGTAGCGTGAGGCAGCTTGATGTACAAGTACACCCCCTGGACATGACGCTAGTATGTCACAGGGACTTACCCCCAATCCAACCCTTGATGCTGAGTGTCAAGCAGGGAGGCACTGGGTCCCATTTTTAGTCTTTGGTATGACCCGGCCGGGGATCGAACCCCGACCTCCCAGTCTCAGGGCAGACACTCTAACCACAAGGCCACTGAGCTGAGTCTTTTAATGGGATGGTTGTATTTAGATCGTGTCAAGGTCGTGTCTCACCTAGACACAGGATATGACTTTTACCTGATGGTCAAGATTCCATGTATCTCCTGCATGAGCAAGCAGGCAGGCTCTATTAGCTCAATGGTCAAAATGACAGCACAGGATATCCGGGTTCAAATCTGGGGTAGAAGAGGAAAGTTACATAGTGGAGCTTTAACATTAGATGTTATTATTGCCAAATAAACACCCTTGAATAAATAATCTTTTAATCTGTCTTGTCTGTAATATCACAACCCTTATTGTACTTTAGCACATACTGTACTTAAATATGTTATGTATACCTTTTACTACTGCATTTTCTAGATATTGTAAACTAAACCTGCACGCACGCACGCATGCACGCACACACAGTCACACTCACACACACACACACACACACACACACACACACACACACACACACACACACAGACACCGAGTAGGAGAGGAAAGAGATGTTGAGATGTATGTCAATATTAAAGGACGACATCACTACTTCAAGGAGTTTAAAGGGACAATTCACCCTTTTTGCAAAAGAATATATGTTAATGACGTTTAGAAAATTTAGAACACTTTCCTAGGGTCTTAGATATTTTAGATTTTAGCAGTGTCTATGATGTCACAGACACTGCATGGTCTCACCCCAAGAAAGTGTTCTAAATCTTCTAAACGTCATTAACATATTGTTTTGGTTGAAGAGTCCCTTTAAGTATCTCAGGGTCTTGTTCACGAGTGAGGGAAGGATGGAGAAGGAGATCAGCTGGAGAATCGGAGCGGCAGGGGCGGTATTGCAGTCACGCTGTACCGCACTGTTGACAAAAAGAGAGTTGAGCCTCAGCCTGAAGGCAAAGCTCTCCGTCTACCGAGCTGTCTTCGTTCCTACTCTCACCTATGGTCATGAAGTGTGGGTCATGACCCAAAGAATATAAGGTCACGGATACAGGTGGCCGAAATGAGTTTTCTTCGACGGGTGGCTGGCACCTGCCTTAGAGATAGGGTGAGAAGTTCAGTCACGAGAGAGAGACTCGGAGTAGTCGCTGCTTCTTTGCTTGTAAAGGAGCCAGCTTAGGTGGTTTGGGCATCAGGTTAGCATGCCTCTCGAGCGTCTCCCTAGGGAGGAGACCCCTATCTTATTCTTCATATAATTGGTCCTCACTAATGTTCATGATAAAAACCACAAATATTTTCTACTCTAATCTGAGTCTCATATATCATTGATGGGGAATCGAAGCTAATAGAAACTGCAGGCTATTCTATTTCATCATGAACATTAGTGAGGACCAATTATATGAAGAAGATAGGTTGAAAAGTGGTGAAGTGGAAAAATCCATGCAAAGGTGGTGATTGCCATCTAGTGGAATATGGCAGGTACTGAAATACCAATGCAGAGGTTGGAGTATTTTAAACATCTGAAAACATCTGCTCAAAAATGTTCAGATGCTTCTCTACCTCCTTAGTTAGAAAATGAAAGTGTTTCAAAAACAACAAAACCGTTGATAAAAGTTAAATATATAAATTAAAAGTTCCTTTTAAGTTTTTATCTTTTAAGTTAGTATCAAAATTAAACTACTGAAGGGAAAAGCTGGGCAGCTGACACCAGCCTGAAATACACATGTTAAGTTAAAACCCACAGAAAAACACATCTTCGGAGATGCCAAACTGTTATAGACAAAATTAAAATGATAAAAAATAAAAATGTATAAAAGAAAAGAAAGTAGTATTTGATAAGATCACTACTTTGTTCAAATCAGATGGGTTTGATTGCATTTACCCCACTGAGTGGGAAAAGTGGTGATGGTTGCCATCTATTGGATTTAGTGAGTTACATGTGGGTTTTAACTGTTCACAACTGATCAATATTTAAAATCACAGTTCACCCTGGTTTGTTGATGAGCTAACAGGTGATCAATGACAGAGACATTGGAAGGTGTCGACTCATGGCTACTGTGTGTGCAACATGAGAGGTTATATGAAACCCACGGGACAGAGAACATATATGTGGCAGGCATGGAAACGTAGATAGTCTGAGGGATTTTACCAATATGATTCATTGTGCAACACGCTTTTCCTTGCTGTACTGAAGATGACACCACTTTGTTCTGGTCAGCAACAGTGGACAACAGTGAGACAGACTATCATGCAACAATAGGCCTATGTGTTCCGAATCGATTATAGAAACATTTACCAATACACAGGATAAGATGAACAATTCTCACTGAGTGAACGTTCATATTCAAGAATTATGCCATGATGCGCTCCTCTAAGTCATATATATAGTTCACACATTTAATGATAAATACATTCATATTTATGGTAGATAACATAAGAAGGGTAGGGTCGATATCAGAATACAATTTGGGCTAGATAATGGGTAGTGTACTTTGCCTGACTCAATGCAACTGCAAAAAAGTCACTCATTCATTCACTGCATTGCTTTCACACTCAAATGATCACCTCAAACCTCAAACATTTTAAAATCATTCAATTGAAATTAATCAGTGGAATTTCATAATCATTATTATTATTGCTTACTGAGCGCATTGTATAGTAGTAAAGTGAACCAAAACTACACAAATTAAGTTTCACGCCAGTTTTGCTAAACATGCTGGGCTTTTTTTTGTTTTTGTTATCATAATTTATTGATTTATTTAAGCTCCATTAAGCTGCCATTAGCGGTCCATTTCGTCATATAGATCAGTGATTTTCAACCAGTGGTCCGGAGACCACCAGTGGTCCTTGAGGGGTTCCAGGTGGTCCCCAGCTAAGTGATGGAGAGTTGGTAACCAAATCAACCCTTATAGATCTTTAACTCTTGAGAGTATAACATGAAACCAAATTGACCCTTTAGGGTCCAAATTATTATTAAAACATCTGTATTACTTAATTTACAATAAGTCTATATTTTCTAATATATTTAAGTTACATTTTATGATAGTGAAATTCACTTTGATTGGGCAGAAACCTTGCCCAAAATTTGAATCATACGTCATAGATATGTCTTAGATGACTGACATCATAAGCTGGCCACATGAAGTCCAAAATCCACATTGGTGCCACATACTGTAGATCCCGAGAGCTACATGATTCCGTTATCGTTATCCCTTTCCACCACAGATAAGAACTCAGTAAGTGTGCTCCCCCCATCCCCATGAACCTATCTGGGATGTCCCAATTTAAGAATAAATTATAATGTATACCGATTATGTACAGTAGACAAACCTATTTAGAAGTTTGATTCGAGTGCTGTTGATGTTGGGCCGGAATTCACCAAACAAGACTTGAGGGACAAGAGGGCCTGAAGGATCTGGCAGAAAATAATATAAAGCTAAGACTGCTAAGAATGATCATTTTATACAAAAATAAAAAATAATTGAAATACACAATCTTGCATAATACAAAAATAGATATCTCTGATCAAAAGGCATACGTTATGTTTTGTAATTAGTTAAATAAAACACATTTAATATTTACACCTGCCATAACCAAGCAATGGAATCCATTGTCTTCAAATTGTCCAACCAACTCTGATCAGTCTCGAAATGGTTTCCTTTTGCGGTTCCTCTTTAATCCCCCACCAATCCAGGGTTTTTGGTCTTTGAAATCTTCCCCGGAGCCCATATCTAGGCTGTCCTGGTTGTCCCTCCAGCTGTCAGGGACCATGGGGATGTTGTCGTCCCCTGAGGAATGCATCGGTCGGCCGTACACCTTGCTCTGCAGATCAGCAATGTCGTTGCGTATGTCTGCCATTAGCAGGAGCAGGAAATCAAAGGAGCCTGGCGGTCCCTGAGGGTCAGGTACAACAGAACATTAAAGGAAAGAATTCACATACATGTGGCACTCTTTCTCAAATACACACTGCCTTTAATATAAGGGTGTAGTCATCTTTATGATCTGTTGACCAGCCGAAATCAGCCAACATTCTCACATGTCTCCCCCCCTCTTCCGCTCCCTCCATTGGCTCCCAGTTGCTGCCCGCACATGGTACAAAACACTGATGTTGGCCTAGAAAGCAACCAAAGGTATTTCACCCCCATATCTTCAAAGTCTGACTCTGATCCTTGATCCTGATCCTTGATTTCTATGTATTTGATGTATGTGTGTTGTTCTTGCTTACTGTAAATCACTCTGGATTAAGTTTTATCTATGGGATCTTTATCTATTCATTCTGTCTCATCCTTTTCTGTCTCTGAATCAAATAGCAAGGTGACTATGTATTGACCTCTGCCCTTTGCAATTCATCACATAAAATAAGAACCTGTTTCCTGTTGCCTGCCTTCCTTACAGATGTGTGGACTTCATGGTAAAAATTCAAACCGCCCACCATACAACAAATGTGAAAAACATGTCAAGCGTGTCAAGATGCAAACAGTGCTCCTTTCACTTGGCATGGGTGAAACAAGGATAATTCATAAGACAAATGCAATTGATTGTTCAGAATTGCTGCGGAGAAAGTTTTAGGCCTACTAATGACTTTATGCTATCTAATGTATGTACCCCCACAATAGGACTATGAAGTCATTGCAGAGCAGCAATGGTCAAGCAAAAAATATACAAGGGAAATAATTAATGTGACCTGCTCTATCGACATTTCTCAGATGCATATTTGTATAAAAACAAATAATAATATATATCTCTATGGTTGTTTTGGGTTTTTGGCAGATTAGTTACATATTTATTAAATGTATAAAAAATAAATCACACCCGTGTGAAGTGAGGGGCGCTAATAGGCTATATTAAAGTCTAACTCATGTTGATTTTTTTGATGTAATGGTGATGTAAAACAAACGGTGCCAACACAAACATTAAACGCCATTAACTGAGGCACATTATGATGAAAGTTTTCCCTTCATTGTCAATGGCGTTTACAAAGTAAACATTGAATTAAAGACAAACATTAAACCTGTGTGTAGGAGAGGCTAGCGCCCCTCAAAATACAGCCTTGACTTTCATAATTCGCAAAATTAGATATAGAAGATAGCTTTGAAGCTTTGGACACATAAGTAAACCTACCTAATTTGTTACCAAACCTTTATTTATTTATTTACTCTTTATCCACACAGTAACATCCAGAGCAGTGGTTCCCAAAGTGGGGTCCAGGGACCCCCTTCCTCTGCATATGCAGAGGAAGGCAGGAAGAGCATGCAGACTAGGTGCTGCCAGACTTACTAAAGAGCTGCGCACGTTCTCGGCTGTGCGCAGCTTCTTTTTCCGGGTTTTTAGACAGCTGGTGGAAAATAAGCTGCGTACAGCTTAAGACGTGCGCGGCTGTCGACTGTTTTGCGCTTAGGTGTGGAAACACTGACTGGTGAGCTTAAGTAGCCCGCCCAATTGGTCAGCTGACTGCCGCATCGGCGAATGACATGAGGGACTTGCACACACTTGTACACCCACATAGTAATGCAGCATGTTAACCCCTTGAGTATAGTATGCGCCTTTGAGCATGGCATGAACCCCCTCGAGTATGTCTGACTGAACTAACTCTGCAAGCTACGTCTCATTTACCAAATGGACTCTTATGGGACTGTACCTCTGAGAGTGTACAAATGGAACCAAATGGATTTGGTTCCATTTGTACTCTCAGAGTTAAATTAACATTGATTTTACAATATAAATTGGTGGCCAGAGATAGAAATGCCATTAAATGGGGGTCCGTCTGTAGACTAATCATCACTAATGCATGTCAAACTGGGGGTGCTTGAAATTAAACGGGTTGAGAATCACTGCTAGAGCCGTAAAAACCTTCTCTTATGGGGTCCCTGACATATCTCTTCAAAGGGGGTCCGCGGGCTAATTAGTGTCAATTTGGGTGTCCTTGACACAAAAAAGTTTGAGAACCACTGATCCAGAGGTTTGCCCATCACTGCTTGTAGGGAGGCTAAAGTCTGACTTATAGTTATTTGGATGTCAAGTCGTTAATGCCACGAGCTGCTTTGTACTGTTTTAGGCCTCAGTTTAAATTATGATCTAAAAATAAACATATTGTCACTACTTTTCAGTCAGTGTACTTGGTAAGTTATATATTGTCAATTATTAACATTAAAATATACTTAATAACACACTAGGTTAGGATTACCAGATGTCGGTCACATTAATGTGTTGTGTATGATAACACTATTTACATACAGATGGACATGATCTTTTTGTTGTATTTCTATACACCATCTTACAGAGAGACAGTGTTTTATTTAATAACGGTATTTCATGTGCATTGTATAGATGGGCAGTCTTACTGGTGGTCCGGAGGGCCCAGGAGAACCTCTCTCGCCCTGGGGAAACAAAACAAATATTTGGTTTAGATGAGTTACAGTAACTTACAGTGGGAAGAGGCATGGAAAGACTTCATTGTATTCTGATCAGGGCATCTTCTTGGGAGCCTATAGGAGAAGGAAACTTGGCATCCCTATTTTGGCCAAATACTTTAGGCGTCCCTGTTTAGGCATACCTATTTTGGCATCCTTACGTATCCTAATTCTGGAGACCCTAAATAGGATATGAAAGTTAGGAAATAAACATTTAATTCCAAATGATTGTTCAACAAAGGATAAATGCTCAGGTTGCAAAGTATCATGGCCGCCTGACTGTTGATCTAAGGTTCTAAGGTAGCTTACACACACTGGATTAACTTCTGTGGTTGTTACTGATGTTCAGGGTCACACTGGGGCTGTGGGTGTTTTGGCAGATGGTTCGAGTTTGTTACTTGGAAAGATAGATTGCTATCGCCCTTAAATCTATCCACAAAAGTGCCCAAGCTGTGGTTAGAGAATAGCAAGGTACGAGGTTAAAAAAAACACAATAACCTTCACGGTTCCCTAAATTATCACTCAACTAAGCACGCACACATTACTGTGGAGGGATAACGTGAAGGTATTTTTTAGTTTTTTTTTCTTTTTGGCTCTTATAATTATGTCCACTATGGTTTGCATATGTGTCAAAATAAACAAACATAATCATCTATTAGACAACAATCAGAATAGTAATTATTAAACTAAAACAACAAAACATGAATCTCTCAGATCTATAATGTGTCCGTGACATTTAATCGTACGAGGGAATAATGTTCTTAATTATTATAATGATATTTCTTTACTTTTTCTGTTTTTAAATGCAGTTTACAAGTTTAAAATTGGTTCTGTTTTTCTTAAAATCCTTGTTTCTAAGAAACAGTTTTTAGGATATGTTTTGGGCTTTTTCTTATGTGATAGTGTAGAG
The DNA here is from genome assembly GCF_951216825.1 of Electrona antarctica. Classification (NCBI taxonomy): domain Eukaryota; kingdom Metazoa; phylum Chordata; class Actinopteri; order Myctophiformes; family Myctophidae; genus Electrona; species Electrona antarctica. Next base: position 27,422,237 of record NC_136797.1, read on the forward strand.
CAGGGTTTCTCAACGTTTTTGTCCGGGGACCCCCGGAAATGCTTTGGCAATGTCTCGGGACCCCCACCCCGCCCCCTCCCGACCCCCAATATAAATTGACTGCTACAATAACCTTAAAGGGTAAGACCACTTTTTTTTTAGGTTTGAGTTGTGTAGTTACCTTGCCATGATGTAACTCCACATGTGGACAAGAAATTAAAAAAAAGGTTCCAGTGATCAGAATTGATAATTCAAAATATGCTCCTCATTGATTTACATTGTATGCTAAAACGGCTCTCAAAGTCACTCTTTTAGTACGTAAACAAACACAAACAAAGTTGATTCAGACAATATGGAGCTTCACCAACATTCATGTGGTTTTATTTTTTCATAAAAATGTTAACTTCCTGTTGATTTGTCCATTTTATTGGGAAGAAAACCCGGACTGGATCCGTGGATCGGGATCCAGATCTTCAAATAGTAAAATCAACAGGAAGTTAACATTTTTATGAAAAAATAAAACCACATGAATGTTGGTGAAGCTCCATATTGTCTGAATCAACTTTGTTTGTGTTTGTTTACGTACTAAAAGAGTGACTTTGAGAGCCGTTTTAGCATACAATGTAAATCAATGAGGAGCATATTTTGAATTATCAATTCTGATCACTGGAACATTTTTTTTAATTTCTTGTCCACATGTGGAGTTACATCATGGCAAGGTAACTACACAACTCAAACCTAAAAAAAAAGTGGTCTTACCCTTTAAACCATTTTGGGCGGGAACCCCTTTTGGTGTTTTAAGCATTGTTATAATTTAGCTATTGAAAAATAGCAGATCTACAAGCTCATAGCGCGCCGCCGAGTGGCGCGCTATGAACTTGTAGGTCTGCTATTTTTGAAAAATCGTGAAAATTAAAAATTAAAAAAAATCTCTCTTTTTTTTTTTTTGAAAATATTTTGGGGACTCCCCAAAATAATTTGGCGACCCCCCGAGGGGTTGCGACCCACGGGTTGAGAACCCCTGGTGTAGAGTAGACTGAGAGGACATGGAGAGAGAGAGATGGGGAGTGACAAGCAGCAGGTCGTCAGGATCGGGATTCGATCAGGCTGGATTAGCAGACTGACAGCCTGACGTCTCCGCCAGCCGCCCGGGCCAGTTCTTTAGTTTTAGATCCCTCATTTCAGTCAAAGCTTCTGGAGTCAGTAACCTTACTTAGAGGTGCATTATTCGTGTTCTGCATTCGTACATTTTCTGTCCTACTGTCCAAGCTGCAATGTACAGAACAAGTGAGAAAACAACTTAACTTAACTACCATTAAAACTGTTTAGCTGCATAACCCGCTTTCCACCCTATTTAATCCATGTAATACGCTAAACCCGCTATTCGTTTTTTAATAATTCAAAAGAAATAGCGGATTTGTCACGGACCTGGTGACGAGGCCGTCGCGTTATGATGACGAAACCGGAAATCGACCCGTGCTCTGGGCTGCAAGGGCTTCTGGGAATATGAGTTCAATGCAAGTGAACGGTAGTTTCAACTGGACTGAGTCCAGCAGCCCTCACTGCTTGTTGTCTCGCATCGCGAGTCGTGGCGGTGGAATATTTTTCGGTTCGACAAGACGACAACAAACCATGGAACTATTTTCAGGGGGATTTTCATGAATCAAAGGCGCAAATACTTCGGTGTATGCTCCAAAGGTAATGAAACAATCTCGGCAGCCTCGGTACATGTCACCTTTTAATCTAAAGCCGTCAACGTGTTAAAACAATGTGTTGTCTTTTACGACTAAAGGTGGCCAAATTTGACTGAGGGACTGCCATTGGATTTTTTTTAATTTTTGTTTTGTCATGTCATATGAAATCAGGGAATCATAGCTTCAAATTTACATATTGGTTGTTCAGTTTGACCCACCAGTTTTGGAGATATGGCTTATAGTGTCTTGCAGAAAACAGCGAGTAGAGAAAACAGGCTTGAAAGGTTCACTTCTGTGGTCTCTAACATTACACCTAGCTACATGTTTAAGCATTTATTTCATATTTACATGTCGATTTCAGCTCTGACACTTATTTCAGACATGCTCTAGAATGTGAAGAGAGATAAAAACTTTTTTTTTGTTTTTTTCCTCTGGTGAAAAGCTGGAGTTTGCACGATGGCAGGCTCTCAGTCAAATCTGGTCACACTAAGGGTCTTCTCACATCGATTCTGGCAAAACGGCCTGTTTAGTATTAGTATTAGTATACTCACTACAGTAGGTCCAACAAGTACATGATTAGATGTGAATTATCATATCTTACCTTCATGCCATCTTTTCCAAGCGCTCCTGGGGGCCCCTGTTAAAATAAAATCAAACCAAACAAAACAAATCAGATTATCATGGTTCATGTTGCATGTGTCATCTCTGCACGTGTATCGTTTTAATGAGGTTTTATGAAATTATTTCACATGAAGACAGAGTTCCTTTGGAGTGATAAACGCATCACTGATCTCATCATTGTGGTCCATCAAAAACGATTATGAAAGATCCACTTTGGCCCGTTTGTTCGGTCCGTTTTTGAGTTGACGTCAGAGGCTTTGTCTCTACAAATCCTTCTTGATCATCTTCTTATCATGAGGTGTGTGGGACATCACCACATTAGTTGTTGGACTGATCTTTGGATCGGTCTGGTGACTCATACCGTGCTCCACACGCATCACCCTGGAAACCCTGAGATGCAGTCAAACAAATTCTCCACTTGGGACGGCGGCAGATCCTCTCTGAGCTTGGCAACTAATTCAGAATCATTATGAAGAGGGGATCTATCCTGTTTTGGTCAGCAACCAACCCTTGTGTATACTAATATAATGGTCCAAAGAGTAACATATAAACATTGCTCTTTTGTGAATATCCCCCCCCACCCACCCCCCGGTTCACCGGTTTCCAAGGTTTAAAAAATAATAATAATGATGATAATGATGAATGAATCCAATTTGGAACCCATGTGCACTGCCCGGGCAAGTTGACAGAGACAGACGCACGCACACGCACACGACTGTCCCACATTACATAATTCATAAATTGCTCATCTCCTACAAAAACAGTGTACTGTATGTACTGTATGTATGTACTGTAGCTCACGGTCTGTCCTGTACTGTACTGGTGAGTCGCATGAGTAGCTCAAGGTGTTGAAAGGCTGATATTTCAACATCCAGCTTGCATAAACAGTAGAGATTTCCCAACCCCAAACTACTACGCATGAATATATCTCCGCTGTAGTTATATCACACGTTCTGGACGCAGGTCCTGAACATGAAAGTGGTACGGTCAACTCACAAAGACAAGATGACCCATGAGCCTCACCAAGCCTCGAGCCAATGAAAACACCACACATGCGTCCAGCATATCCATCCAAACTTCTCGGCTGTTATTATCATTAACATATGTCAACTAGACTAGTGGACTTTTCATTTTGCACTCAAATCTTTGGCAGCACGTGTGTGCGTGCGTGTGTGAGTTTGCGCGCACGTGCGTGCGTGCGTGCGTAAATGCATGCATGCATATTGGATATTATTGGCAGGGGGCGGGCGGCTATGATTTTCAATCTATCTTTCATATTTGTCAAATTGAGATTTTTGTATTTTTCCCCATGGATGATGTCGATGCAGGGTGTCTTGTCCGGCTCCCACCCAGACTCTGTTCAAGAGGATTAAATCCACAACGACTCTCCTGAGGCTGAACCAACGAGCAGGGAAGACAAGGACATTGAGAACGAGAGCTGTGAGCTGTGTCCTAGAATGAACAGCCAGGGAGGTCACAGTCAGGACATTCGCACGCACGCACGCACGCACGCTTTTTTTAAAAGCCTAGAATCAAGCCATCCAGGATTCTGGTGAGCCATGACCATAACACCTTTGATTCTGTGAAAACATTACAAATAAAAAACACTAAACAAAGGGTATTGTATATCATATAAGTGTAGTATATCATATAATTATTATTATATATTTATTTTCTTCACGGAATCAAAGATGTTATGGTCATGATTCACCAGGATCCTGTATGGCTTGAATCTAGGCTTAAAATAATTGATATTTTTGTAAATCTCGATGGGAAAAATTAATTGGAGAGTTTTGGTGGGTCCAGAAAACCATGCCCACTGCTATGCTCTATAGCAGGGGTTCTCAACCTTTTCATATCAAGGCCCATTATTTATTTGGCATTTGATCCACAGACCACCATTTAGCCTCGCAGACCCAAAACTGAAGAATATTTTGTTATCGTTGTATACGATTCTAAAAAAATAACACTTCTTCCATTCTCTAATTGTGTAGACTTGTTGTAAATTAAGTAATGCAGATGTTTGACAATAATGTAACTCTTGAGAGAGTAAAATGAAACCAACGGGTCAATTTGGTTTTTATCTTACACTCTCAAGAGTTAAAGATCTATAAGGGTCCATTTCGTTATCAACTCTCCATCATTTAGCTGGGGACCACCTGGAACCCCCTCAAGGACCACTGGTTGAAAACCACTGCTCTATAGCCACGGTATTTCTACTGACCATGGGTCCACGTCGGCCCTGTTTGATGTGAGACAGGTCTGGTGACGGTCCGATGGGTCCCATCAGTCCTCTGGGGCCAGGTGGACCAGGGGGGCCAAGCAGTCCTCTAGGTCCCGGGGGCCCCTCTGGGCCTGGCTCTCCTAAAACAATCAATAAAATGACTAAAGTAACGCAAAACCAGTTCAATCGCAGTACTAGGAGTCTAGGGATTCACATTTCTTTATGGCTGTTGGTAGGGTGTTCCACATTTTAGTGGCATAGGAGCTAAATGCATGTAAGCCCTTATTTGAGACGAATCTAGGTTGCACGTGGTTTGTTAAACTCCCTCTGATGTTGTGATTGGTACTTGGGTATCTTAGTGCCATAGCGAATCTTGTAGACCAGGCCCCTTGTAGACCAGGCCCATTGAAAGACAGACAGACAGACAGACAGACAGACAGACAGACAGACTGTAAATTGTGTTTCACCTGGGGGGCCAGTCAGGCCAGGGGTTCTTGGTAAGAATGAGTGTGATGTGAACATTTTTTCATTGGTCATCTGCTCGTGGACCTCTGGATTGTTTGGAAGCATGGTGATCTGGAATAGGAATGGATAGATGAATGAATGAGCAGATTCAGAAAGAAAGAAAGAAAGAAAGAAAGAAAGAAAGAAAGAAAGAAAGAAAAGAAATCAACCAATCAATCATATTGTGCAAAGTGGAAAATGTTTACATAATTTTAAAGTCTCTGTGTGTGTACAAACAGGCAGCTGTCTTTGAGGCTTTAATTGATTAGAGAGAGCACTGACGAGCAGAGAACAAGTTTGACACTTTTATGGCCCAATCAAAAGGGATCAATTAAGCACTCTGTATATCTTTTTTCATCTTATATCAAGTTTACAAAGTGCTTCACAGTAAACAAAAATACAATAACGATCAAAATCTTTTTTATTTACAGTGCAACAGATTAGAAAAAAAGTCTGTGTGATAGTGGTGAGCTTTTAAAAGAGGACACTGAGTTTGCCTGCCTGAGGTCCCCAGGCAGAGCAGAGAGGCCCGTAGGCCTATGGGAAATGCCTCGTCGCCCTTTGTGACAAGGCGAGATTTTGGAACTGTCAATAAGGCTTTGCTTGATGATCTCAGGCAGCAGCCTGGCTCATAGGGAGTTAAGAGATCACAGATATAAGCAGGGGCCTGACCATTCAGGGCTTTAAAAACAAAATCTCAAAATCAATTCTAACACTCACAGGCAGCCAGTGAAGGGCTGCAAGGACTGCTATAATGTGCTCACTTCTCTTTGTGTGTGTCAAGAGTCTGGCTGCTGCATTTTGTATCAGTTGCCGTCTTAGAATATGTTGCTTACTGATACTTGAATAAAGTGCATTACAATAATCCAATCTGGAGGAGATAAACGCCAGAAGCCAGAGGGATATGTGCACGCCTTTTGCAAGGAAACACACCAGCACAATAATATAGTGGCTGACAGAGGGAAATGAGGGAAAAATAAATAGGCTTAAATGTTACTTAGTTTCCCTTTAAACTTTACAATTCAAAAAGGCATTCTAATCCGAATCGTTTTGATCTCTGTATTTATTATTCAAATTCTTCCCCTACTGATTGGTCTTGAGGAGGCTGTAGACTAGAGTCTAGACAAATTCATGTCTCTCCTGATACACATGGAGTCAGCTTCTTATCACCTAATAGTGAGGAGTTTCACGGGGACGATGTAACAAAAGTGAAGGAACATGCTATCTCTCCCCTCCCACTTCCTGCTAGAGTTCTCAACAGGCCTGAAAATGAAGGCCCGTCCCTAACTGGGCCCTAACTGATCAGGCCTGAGGCCCGGCCCGGCCCGACTGATTAGCATAGATTTTAGGCCCTAAAACTTCGGGCCGGGTCGGGTTTGGACAGAATTTGAGAACTCTATGACAGAGTAAAAGTGAAACGCCAGTCAGTACCATCTTCATAATAGATAAATACACAAACAGACAGAACAGAACTATTATTTTTATTATTATAAAAAAATGCAATATATATATTTTTTTTTTCAAGGAGCCACAGGCCCGACCTGGCCCTACTGATTAGCATAAACTTTAGGCCCAGCCCGGCCCTAAAATGTCGGGTCGGGCCTGGTCGGATTCGGGCAGAGTTTGAGAACTCTACTTCCTGCTTTACAGGCACCCTGCTGTGCCTGAACCAGACGAGCGACACAGATCACCCTCCTCTCCCAGCTTCCCGCCCGCGAACATGGCCAAGTCAGAGGAACCGTGGAGGAATGACGTCCAGGCCCTATTTCACCCACTATTTGAGGATTTAGCATGGCGCAAGGGGCGTTCCCGTGCAAAGGTTGCTATCTTCTGACACCAGCCTTATCCCTAAAATACCTACACTAACCGCTACATTATAGGTGTGGCTTGGGCGTTACATTAATAAAACCAATCACCGTGCCAGATGCTATTGATTGATTGATTGATTGATTTATTAACAGTTTGCAGAATTACAGTACATTTCAAGTACAACTCAATACAAAAACTGTTAACTGAGTGGACAACACCATAAAGCATTACACTTGTTTACAATAGGGCCCACTATCTAGAATCACCCATTACAGAACTATTGGCACAGGGAGGTGGAGGACATTTTAACGCTGACATCTGAACAACAGAGACACAAAGTCAGCTAGCATGAAGACTGAGGACAGAGGAGTTAAAAGAACACCTGATTGAATGTGGGCGTGAGTGAGTTAGCTGTCAGCGAATGAGAGTGAGGGGAGTTGACATGGAGAGAGACAGCTGATTTAAAGGAATAGAATGAATTACTGATAGAGAATGAAGGGGAGATTATATAATAAACCTTCTGCCTTCCGTGTCTCAATGAACTATCGCTGCGCTGGATTTTCTGCATATGTAATGCCTTGGATAATGGCATTATATAAATGCACCAGTTTTTAGCAAAAGGCCGATGCACACCTCAAGGCTATTGACAGGTGCGTAGGGCAATAAAGTATACTTAAAAGGGTATCTTTGAAAAACAAAGAAGGGTCCCGCACACTGTCAGAAAACTTGCCAGAAATGTTGCTCTTTATTCAACGTTTCGGTCTATTCGACCTTCATCAGGACAGACAATGAACCATAAATGCACCAGTTACCACAATTGACACTCTACCAAACAGATTAGGCATAGGTGGTTTTAGAATCTGCTATGGGCTTCCCCAAATGCGTGTGGGCAAGATAGCAATTTTAGCGATATCACAACAAAACGACCACGGCCACCTCGAGGCGCAAATAACGGAGTCGGCATAATGTATTGCGGGTAGTGGGGCCATAAGATACCGTTTATAGACAGCGCCAGCTGCCTTGTTAGGTAGTGCCAAGGGTTAGTACAGGATGGTGGGATGGTAATTTACCCCTGTACCACCCGGACGTCCCTATTCTAGAGAATGCTGAACATGCACATTGTAGGCTACTTTACAGTATTAGGGTCATACAGAATTAACCTAGAATTACAGCTTTGTGGTTGCACGCCTCTGCCAATTGCAGTTTACAGTACATCCATGTCTGTCCAGAGTGACTCATAGTTTATTTAGTGAAGTCTTTGAAGGAATGTAATGAACGTGTTTGTGTGGTCACAGTGACATTTGATCTTTGACCACATACTTCTAATCAGTTCCTCCTTGAGTCCAAGTATAGGCTTAGGTGCCAAATGTCATGAAATTCCCTCAAGGCGTTCCTGAGATATCATGCTCAAGAGGTTGGGATGGACGGACATACAGTACGTGTACAGTACGTACATACGTACGTACGTACGCACAGACCTACAGTCATAGGTACAACCTGGAAAAAATAATGCCTCCGGCCGCATATGTCTGCCGGCAGAGGCACAAAAATTATATACCGGTATTCAAACACCAGCTTCAAGTAAAAGTGCCAAAAGATTAAACTTGCACATGCAGCAGACTTGTAATCGTAATTCAGGCAGGTGGAAGATCAGGAAAGATCTTTGATCTCTGTACACCATCATTGGTATCTGGAAAGCGTGAACATCATGCGCGCGTGCGCACACGCACGCACGCACGCACGCACGCACGCACGCACGCACGCACGCACGCACACCTGAACTCAATTTAAGGTGGACAAAAAGGGGAGAAGTACGTCCTTTTAGTCATTTTTCTCTGCAGTTCCATCAGCAATCGTAAATTGTCTGCAATCAAGGAATACACTTTAATGTACTGTGACATTGATACATTAAACATTAATGCCTCCTCAGGCTATTGTACTGTTCTCTTAAAATGTACATAATTTCAGTTTAGTATGAAAACCTGCATCACACCTTGTACACTCAAGACACTGCCCCCCACTGTCACCCTTAGATCTCCATATATGGAGCTGACCTGTTCTGACGTTCCATATGTTGATATGACCTCATCAAACCCTATACAATGAAGACACGCTCCATATATGGCCAGTACAGAATTTCATGTTGATCTGACCCCCATGCCAAAGCGCCAGCGAATAAAGAACAGGACCTAGTAACAGTAGTAACTCAGTAAGTGCAACCAGTTCCAGCTTTGATAAAGCATGGCAGGTTGTGCTATTTGCATTTCATAAGCTTCATAATTGGCTGATGTGAATTAATGATTAACCTTTTAACCTGGCATTCCCCAATAGCGAAAATAGCAGATCTACATACAAACGCACAATGCAATTAGCTATGTACTGTATGTTGTTACAAAATCTCATCCAGCTATCGTATGGAACAAACATCCCATGCTGGTCAAACCAATGACTAGTCTGAACTACGTACTGCACCCACACTCATCAGCTTTCTGAGCAGACCCAAAGACCCTTTGCAAGATCGTTTTCTTAATGTCAAGACATTAAGAAAACAAAAGGTACACATCGCCTCAAAGAGCTGGTAGACCACACAGCTGCAAGTGATATATCATTGGTTACAGGCCTGGGTGCTGAGAGCTGCCGTTGACAGGACACATTTGGAAAGTTAAGCCTGTGAATACACAGGGGGAAACGTCCATGTGAGGTGGAAACCTTGTATGTACCAAAAAAACTAAAAACTAAAAATAATAACCTGTTGTTCCAAATGGATGGTTATTTAGTCGCACACTCTTGTTAATACCTTTCATTGTTTAAATTAATAATAAATTGTAGGCCTGGGCCCGTGGCTCAGCGGTCCAGGCACCCTGGCTGTAGTCCAGCCTGGCTGTGTGCCGCGGGTTCGACTCCCGATCCAGACGGCCCTTACTGCATGTCACCCGCCCCATCCCCCCATTTCCTGTCAGCCCACTGTCTATCCCTCTATGAAAAATATAAAATAAAGGTGAAAGCCACAAACATTAAAAAAAACAAAATTGTAAAACTCTCAGACAGGCTAAACCCCTTTACGTTAGTAAAGAAATTATGCGACACGTTGTGAGCTTGTAGCCATTTTCACTACTTTTGCAGTAGTAGGGTATTAAAAAAACAAAGATACAAGGTTTCCACCCAACATCGACAAAATGTTACCACATTGCTCATTGTTTCACAGAGATCTGCAGGCAATTCACACCTACAGACCAAAGGCACCCCAATCATCTAACAAATTATCTCTGCATTTCTTTCAGCAGACAATAAAGTGATCTAATGCATGTTGAGGAGAGTCATAAATACCCGACCGATGTTGCGTGCGTGCGTGCGTGCGTGCGTGCGTGCGTGCGTGCGTGCGTGCGTGAAATAATGGCAAGTGTATAGATTCTCTGGGAAACGCCTTCTTTGGACAGCTATTGGTGGTGGTACAGTATTAAATAAACCAAACAGTCCCAGGCCTTGCAGGTGTTTAATATTCACCCTCTGGGATCATGTAACATAACCACATAATAGAACTGTGCCAAGAGAAATTACTGCATGACAAATTGTAGTTGTCAACGAGTACACGTTTCATGTACAGTACAAGTACAGTAGAGTTTCATGCAGTAAATGTTGTTTTCTTTTGGATGGACAGGTGAGGTGACTGACCATTTTGTTGGTTTATTTTGTTATCAATACCTTTTGTTTGAGCTGCATGACAGACATCTTGATCTGGTGAAAGTCCTCACAGGTGGCGGAGCAGGATCCAGTGTTCATCACATTGTCAGACTTCTCAAAGAGACGAGCTGCCGGGAAGGGAAGATCGAACCACTCATGTTTATTCACACATCTCCCCTGTGTGTGTGTGTGTGTGTGTGTGTGTGTGTGTGTGTGCGTGTGTGTGTATGTGTGCGTGTGTATGTGTGCGTGCGTGCGTGCGTGCGTGCGTGTTACTGTCTAGAATGTAAACAAAAAATTAATTATGCATGTAGATCTGGTGTCAAATAAAATAGCAAACATTGCAACAAGAGCATTTGTGAATATCCTCAATTTGTGGTGTCTAGTTTAGTTTATATTCGTTTTGCTTATTTGAAAAGCAATACACAATAAAGTCCAGCACTGATTTCCATTGTGGTCCTCATACAAATAACAAATACATGTCCGGACACATGAGTGACAGTGACGTACAATAAATGAAACATAATTTCAAGACATAAACAACGTACTTAAAAACAAATAACAAACCATACCAATCTGCAATAAATTAAAATATACTACCCACGGTATATTATTACAGAACTTTTTCCCGTAACCAGACCTTGGAAAACACATCTCAAATTAGAAGTCAGTAATGATGATATGCAATAATAATGTCAGTGCAATGAATTGCACGAAATGGCAAACCTACCAACGAGAGCAGAACACAACTGTGATTATTTTACAATGTAGCGTTAGTGAGGTTTCATTTCACGTCTTCAATAATTGAAAACAGAACGCCATCAGGACCATTCTGTAGCAGTTGAATGATCGGCAGCTTAAAGAAATATTTAAAATCGAAACCCTTGAGTCCTGCTATATCACTAGACGTTAACTGGCTTTATAGCTGAAGGGGGGCTTCCAGCTGAACCACTGTAGCATTGTGGTTACCTTAACCCCACTGTTCTAGTTCACTGAACATCCTACGGTAGGCTTGTACACGGAGGCTACCTCGCCCTTCCCACCGGATCGCAGTAACATACTTGGCGACGACCCCCCTTCAGCATGGCGACCCGCTCGCCTGCGGCTCGCTCGGCAGCGGTGTTGATTTTGATAGCAAATTTTGACTTTAGTTTTAGTCATAGTCTCTTGAATAGTTTTCATTTAGTTTTAGTCACATTTTAGTCACCTGTAGTGTCTATCTAGTTTGGTCCGCCTCGCTGTGGGCGACAAAAACAAAACCTAAAACCTTAATCCCAATAAAACAATTTGCGATGTATTTTAGATAATTGATAATTGTGCAGAATATACTGTAAGACGACTCTGATTATAAGACGGCCCCCATTTTTCAAGACTCAATTGTGGAAAAAGAACATTGAATGTCAAATAGTCTAGTCCCTGATTATAATAAGACCCTGTTATTTAGGATATTTCCATTGGAAAAAAACCTAGTCTTATATTCAGCACAATAGGGTAAATAAGCAGCATCGGGGGAGAGGTTCGATCTCGAGGTGCACGGAAGTCAAATGCGTAACGATGCACGCCACAGGAGTATCTTGGTATTGCAGGGGTTTTGGGAGTTATTTAAGGCGGTCCGCTCATGTGAGAGGCAGTTCCGCGTGCGTGCGTCACAGAAGGGGGTGGTGTCGCCAAGTTACTATACGATCCGGTGGGAAAGGCTAGTTTGCGTACAAGAGACAGGTGGATTAAATGTGTCACAGACTACACTAATACAGTGAAGTGAAGTCAAATTAACAATAATTGACAACCTGCTGTACTGTCCCCTGTCCCCTGCCATTGAGCCCGTTACACAGCAAACTACACAGCTCAGTTGGCGCTGCTACACACCAGTCACAGCGCAGCAACATTACCACAAAACCATCTCAGCTCATCCTTTGTTCAAGATATATGCATATCATTGTAACTCAATGCAAAGGGACCAAGGAAATATAAATAAATTGTCCATCTGCAGTGAAACTGAAGAAATGTTTTCAATTTACATTTTAAGACATTTTATGTTATCACGTGAACACATGCAGTTAATGTCATATCCATAGCTACACACTGCACAGGAAAACAGTTATTAGACTCTGTCTTGTTTTATTTTGTGTCTGGACTGGAGTAGAAGGTGACTGAGTGTATAAATATATAAATGTAATGGAGGTCTGAGAGCTTCTGGACAGTATTTTCCTCCAGTATGTTGTCTCAGCAGTGGGACACACAGCGGGGGGTGTGAGTGTGTACCGTACCACTCATTCCTAAAGTAAAGCCTGATTAATAGTTGGTCGTAAGACATTGTAACACGCTGAAAATATGTGACCTACAAGCTCTCAACAAGTTGTAAGTGCGATACGTTGAGAGCTTGTAGGTTGATTATTTCTGGCGAGCGACACCGGTACGCACGACACCGCCGTTCAACCGAACATAAATTAGGCGTAAGAACTGCTGTTGGTAAAAGGTATTTTTCTATCAGGGTAATGGTAAGACAAGCTCATGGGAGGAAGTTGCAAATCTGCAGCCATGACCGCTCCATTTGCAACCGAATCTGGGGCCGGACTCTTTCTCATCCCTTCATCCATTTGTGATGTTAGCCTCAAATGCATCAAGCAAATCCAAACAGACTGGAGTCAAGGGGCAGTTTTTGAGCGAGGGAGACATTCTGACATGTACAAGAAGCTGCTATAGGTGTAATGACTACCAGGTGTCCATGCTTGAAACTCTCTCTCTCTCTCTCTCTCTCTCTCTCTCTCTCTCTCTCTCTGATTGGAATGAAGAGTATAGGGGTGTAATCAATTAGGAAAACAATATCTTAAAATATAGCAAGAAAATATCTGATCTACAAGCATTGAATTCTTGTGCTGGGTTTGTAGATTATCTATTTTCGGCCATTTATGACAAACTATAAAATTTTGTTTTTTCAACAATAGGTTGTTATTATAGAAAGTAAAATATGAGTATTGATTTTTTTGGTCATTTGCTGCTTTCTTTTGTTTTTTAGCTGTTTTTGACAGGGGGGCGGACGGGGGGCATTCGAACAAGTGGCTAAATATGTATTTATTTTTTTTACGATTTTTGCAATTTCTTTATTATTATTTACTATAGTCCTACTAGACCCCAGGAAATTACATCTGGCCACAAAAGAACACGGGATCTATTGAATGTGAAGGGCGAGGTGACAAACTGACATATTGAGCCTACGACATACAGTATGGCAATGGCATGCTCCTAGTAGTCAGTTGTTCATTCAGACACATGGAAAACAACTACTGTGGCAAAACTGTACTTAACTGTATTTTTGCCAGGTACAAATATACTCGTAACCCCCCAGCTATGGGACGTTATCTGCCAGCTACGTACATGTTCGTACCCCCAATGTATACTCTGTGTATGTAATGGTTGAGCCCCACGGCAGCTTTTGACATTGATCCGGTTGCTATGGCAACACCCGTTACTTCCAGCTATGGGACGTAAAAGTCTGACCATGGTTACAAACAGGATTTTCAAACCTCCATAAACCGGAATTTTGGAGAGCTGTCCTTGGTGGATCTTCTGCCATCCAAAGTTTGGATCTAATTTGTGACTTTGTACCGCATTCCTCCTGACATGTAAACACTTCTGACGACAGGTAAGCAGTGTGTGCTTGCGCTGATGATAGCAGAGTGTGTCCAAATATTGTACTTTTATTCCACTACATTTATTTGAAAACTTTGTAGATTTTGATTATAATTTTGATTATTATTATTATATTATTACAAAACATACAGTAACCACTTCAGCGCTATATACTGTACATTTCGGCCATTTGAAAATTGCCGATCTACAAGCTCACAATGCGTCACATTGATTTTTGTATACATTTGAAAAATTCTACACAATGAGTACTTTTAGTACTTTAAGTACATATTTATGCCAATACTTTTGTACTTTAACTCATGTGCATGTTGGATTCCAGACTTTTACTTGTAACGGAGTATAGTTCTACATTGCAGTATTGATACTCTTACTTTTTCCATCACTGAAAACACGCTCACCTGTCTGTCCCGTGGTGCAGGATTTACCATCCTCTTCCAGGAAGTAACCTTTCTCACACTCACAGCTGTAGCTGCCCACGGTGTTGATGCAGATCTGAGAACATACGCTGACGTTTTGGTTTGCACACTCGTCAACATCTGTAATGGATAAGTACACAGGTAAGAAAATGACAACATTTGTGTGAATTGTATTTGAAATGAGTGTAGCAGTGGCTCAGAGCCTCTGCCGGCTGATGGCCTAAAAAAGTCTAATATCTCGCCATGTCCCTTTGGTCTAGTGGTTAAGATGTTGGACTTTCACGCGGGAGGCCTGAGTTCGAATCCCGAGCGTTACATGAGCAGTATAGCATGATTGTCATGTATTTTTTTCAAAAACTGAAAACAATTAGTGTACAAAACAAATGCAAAAAACAGTGGCAAAAATAGCAGATCTACCACACAACCTGGCATTGTGAGTTTGCAGATCAGAGGTTTTGCCTATATACGGGCAATACAACATTTAAATGGCACTAAAATAATCATCGCCAGCTTTGTGATATATGCAAATAGGCAAAATATAATTTATACAAAATCCCACTATCAGCCTATTGCTGGGGGTTCTTTTTCAGTTAAAACAAACGATTTTTGAACAAAAAATTAGAAAGAAGAAAAAAAACACATTTTCTTTCTTTCTTTCTAATTATTTGTTTGGCCCAAAACAAATCGTTAAATAAATACATTTTGAAACGCCTATGGGAAAAATGAATGAATTATTTCCTGGTGCCTCGTCGTTCTGAAATGGGGTGGGACTGCGGCGCTCTAGTCTATATCCTCAGCATATGGAGCTGTACTGTACCAGTGTCACTCACCCAGACAATAAGGCTTCTCTCGGTTCCTGTGGCGTTCGCGGTCATAGCGGTAGCCATCGTAACAGGTGCACACGACTCGACCAAAATGATCTGTGCACTGCTGCTCACAGGGGGCGCCAGCGCACACGTCATAGTCTGCAGGAAGATGATGGGCAACAGGGGGTTCTCAACAGTGGTGGAAAAAAGTACTCAAATGTTTTACTTAAGTAAAAGTATAAATACTGCAATGGAGATGTACTCCGTTACAAGTAGAAGTCCCATATTCAAAATGTACTCAAGTAAAAGTACAAAAGTAAAATTACTCATATCGCAGAATGTCCCATTTCTAAGTTCAAAATGTGTACAAAATCTTTTGAAAATAGCTGATCTATAAGCTCACAATGCGTAGATCTACTATTTTCAAATGGCCGAAATGTATTTAGGGCTGAAGTTGTTAATGTATGTTTTCTAATCAAAATTAAAATCTCCAAAGTAACTAGTGACTAAAGTTTTCAAATAATTGTAGTGGAGTAAAAGTACAAATTTTGGCTCTGAGATGTAGTGGAGTAGAAGTAAAAGTATTGGAAATTGGAAATACTCAAGTAAAGTACAAATCCCTCAAAATTGTACTCAAGTACAACACTAGTAAATGTACTTAGTTAATTTACACTACTGGTTCTCAAAGTGGGGTCCAGGGCCCCCTCGGGGGTCCCAGGAGGTCCCCTCGGGGGTCCCAGGAGGTTTGATGTTAATTTGTGAAATTAACATCAAATTCAGTTTAACAACGCTATTTTATACTTTGGTAATTTGAAAATAGCTGAGCTACAAGCTCACAACGTGTCGCATCGAGTTTGTTAAGCCAAATTCCAATACCCAAAATCTCGGCCACTCGCTCACTCACACTCGCTCACTCCAGAATGGTGGTGCTGCGGTGAAATTGGTGACCTGCTGAAATATGTGACAATCGTGTAGACAATCACATAACGTCAGTGTCTGAATGTAAATCGTTGCCGTTTGTTCATTAGCAGAGTTCAACCTAGCTGTATTCAGGCCACCAATTTCACCATAATTTGACATGATGGAGTGGCCGAGATTTTTATATTGGAATGTGGCTTTAATCTGCATTTTTTAGAAAATGTTGATAAATCTAATAAAAAATAATAATTGTGAACATTTTTACACAAATATTTTATGGGGGTTCCAGGCACAACTTTTGTTCAGATGGGGAGCCAAATATATTTTTTTATAAATAGCCGATCTACAAGCTCAGAACATGAACATGTAGATTGCCCATTTTTGATATTTGACGCATAGTGCTTAAGTGCATGGTTAACACCCCGAGCGGCAAGGACTCAGTTCTCTGTTCAATCAATTAGTAACGGCCAGTGCTCAGGACGGAGATTGATAAAAGGACGGAGATTTATTGATTTATGGAGCCTGTGGAGCTCCACAGGCTGGGAGCGTCCATTGCGCAACATTCAATGTTATTTTCCGGTGGGACGTCATTGAAAATGTTCCCAACCATTTTAGCCGATGAGACCGAAAATCTTAAAACGTGAATAACTCTTGATCTAAATCATAACGTACAATTCTAAGCAAAAATGATGCCCATCGCGGTCCCGTCGCTAGTCGCGTTATAATTAATCATACCTCCGTTGTTGTCGGTCGCCTCGGGAGTGTTTTGGCTACATCTAGCTACTTCAGCTACATCCGGGATAGCGCCTGGTCTGTCGCTAAATGTGCTCGGCTGCTATAAATCGCTGGGCGCTCTGATTTAATGGATTAAATAACCCCGGGTGTTCGGGGAGGGAAACAATATATTCATTACTAACATGAAAACACCATGTGTGTTGTTATACTGACTGGTCAGAATGTTAAAATGGTATAGGCTACTTTCAACATAATGTCATATCATGCAAAGATTGCCACGGGCCAATTAGACATTATTTGGAATCAAGCCTATATTGTTGAATCAGCCTCTGGTAACAATACATAAATCCCACACTAATCAAACACTTGCTTGAGTTTGCTAATAAAACATGTGCTGGCATGTGTTCCTCAGTGTTACACTTATTCAGTGAGGTTAAAACAACATAAAGTCAATTGAACATTTTTAGGGGGCTCAGCGAGGGAAACATAATGGGATAAGATGAGAGAGAGAGAGAGAGAGAGAGTGTTCCAGTAAATATCACGAGAGACTGCACGAGACAGACGTCCAAACGTTTTGGAAAGGTTTCACTATACCTTCAGGAATGCATTGGCCCAGCACAAACTTAAAGCCTTCACAGCACTTCTTCCTGTAAAAGATAAGATTGACAATGATACACAACATACCTTGAACACTTTAAAAGACACACACTTCACCCGTAGAATATACTTTTATAGGGCCAAATTAGCAAGCATCTCAAAAGACTATACAGTTCATCTGGTCATTCTTAATCCAACATGGATTTGTTTTACTGCTTTTCCATTTTAATGTCTGAACCATCTCCACGAAACTGGCCATGGCCAGACTTCAGACTTGGCAGCGCACGCACGCACGCACGCACGCACGCACGCACGCACACTACTATACTTGTGAGGACATCAAGATTTTAGTATGCCAATATGCCAACGAAAACAGCATGGTTGCTTTTCAAGACCTGTGCGCAACACACACACAAACACACACGCACGTATTAACTGTATATATGGTGATTTCTGGTGTGCCAGTACAGTACAGTGACAGTACAGTACAGTAGAGGGACCCCCAAACGGTAACTCTGTTATTTCTCAACCATTTCGGACGCGGTGCAGCTCACTGGAATCGGGCCGGCACCCTGGGAGCCCTGACCCACAGGGGGGCTTCCCCCCCCCCCCCACACACACACACACACGGAGTTGCACCACTCACTTCACACGGGTGTGATTTTTTACCCTAACCCTAAAGCGGTGGGGGCTTGTAGATCAGCTATTTTAAGTATAAATTAGGTATTGATCTGAGGTTTAGACCGTTTTTGTCACTTCACCCGTTTGCGCTGCATTATTATAGTAGTTCTCTTATTAGTTCTCTACTTAGTTATTTTATTTAAATTTAAATCTCATGTTTTTGTTTGGTATGCATTGGGTCACGGAGCCCCATAGCTCTGAGATCGACTCTTATGGCCCCTTTGCGTCAAACTTGTTGTGAGCTGTAGATCGGCTATTTTTAGCAAAGTTGGTGTAAAGGCGGGGGAAAAAACAGTCCAAGTACAAAGACAACTCATGTCCAGTTTACTAAGTCTAGATGGTTTAAGCAGTTATAGCCTAGTATATGTATGTATATGAGCAGGTTGAACGTGCAAGATATTTGTCATTGATTGATTCCCAAAAATAAGGAACAAAGTGTAAGTTCAATAAGGGACACGTCCTTTAGTTTCCAAATAAGGGACGATTACGTGTTCCAAGGCACGGTTGGCAACCCTACACACGTAGGTTCTGGAGAACCGCTCATCCAATTGACTTCACACTTGACACTGCACTTCCTTGGGACAACAAAACTGAAGGTGACTTGTTGGCCGGTTCTCAAGACACACAAAAGGACACTCATACAAACACACGCAGCGATTTGTGGAATTCATAGATAGATTGCATCACTACTTCTAGTCATATTCGTTCCAGCTCAAAAGGAACACATTGGTGAAATAATCCGTCGGTGCCAGACATGAGTGAACAACAGAAACCACAAGTTCTCATTATATCGCTATGCAGGAATGACTATATTTATGACTCAAGTCAAAATAATACTGCATCATAAGCTATTCATCTCTGGCTCACACGTCTGGGGAAAGTGCTACCAGGTGTTGCTTTACACTAGGAGGTGATAAAAAGAAAAAAATCCAATTACCCCCATGAAGTCATATTGTAGCAATACAGGCTTTGATGGTGGTCCTATAGAATAGAATGCACTGTACGCTTTAAAGCTTAGATTCAGGTGTGGTTATGGTGATAGGCATAACCCACAAGCATGCACACGCACGCACGCACGCACGCACGCACGCACGCACGCACGCACGCACGCACGCACGCACGCACGCACGCACGCACGCACGCACACAAACACATTGCATGCACATGTGCCCCCTTTGTATTGTGTGGTCTATTACTGGATTCAAACTAAGGAAAGGAAAGCATGTAACATCCAAAATGTTTCTATAGCCTTATGGGTGACTTACTGTATACTTATAGTATAGTAGCAAGATCCCAGGACCGTGGGAGAATTTTTAAGCACTGATTTCACTTCTAAGTGGCCAAATCTGGTATTGCAAGTTTGGGCCGGTTTTGGCCCACTGGCCTACATGAACATGTGTAAAGTTGACCAACGGGCTCGACTCACAGGCTTGCGCACAGAGGTAGTTTGCGGCGTAGAGACACACAAAGAACACTACTCTGCAATGCGTGTCATGACGCCATCAAAACAGCATGCCCTAAGCTGGAAGGAGGAAGTATGCGCTGGGTGAGCAACTTTATTCAAATGAATGAATGGGTGGGGATTTCAGGTCCGTAGGCTACTTTATATTTGTTTTGTAACCCATTTTTTTCACCCAGTGTCAATTATCTAATGTAACATGGGCTCTACACTCCCTCTGCCAACCTGGGGAGAGCAACGGACTGACATCATACTTCCTTCTATGCATGAGGAGTCCTTCTTTTCACCGGACAGGGGGGGGGGGGGGGGGGGGGGGGGGGGGTGAGTTTCCCTGGATATGCGTGGAAGGAACACATTATTCCAACCAGTTACATTCCCCTCCATCAGGCGCCCCGGCTGGCCAGGGGGAGGCCGTTTCTTTTGTGAGGGTACCTTGTGAGGGGACACGGGGAGAACATCCACATTTCGCCAACCCCACCTAGGGTATTGGCACTGATGACACGGAGGAGAGAACACGCCCCCAGCACCCACAGCGTCCCCAGTCAGGGCAACAGACATTTACACACAGGACAATGACAGTTATCACAAGTCAAAAGTTTGGTAAATCAAATGTAATCTAAATAAATGAAATTAAGCCTAACCTTGACAGTAGATCACCATTTTGGTACTGGTTTCTTTCATCTGCTTCTAATAATAAGAAAGACTTTTACTGCATGTCACTTCATCTTTCACATTATTCCAGTCATAAATGTATATAAGTACTGCAGTACTACTTAACAACACAAGTGCACATGCAGCTGAATATGTACTGCCTCAGCTGGGAGTTGGGTCTATAAGGACTCACTGCACTTCAAATTTCCACTGGGGGATTTGAATTTATGTGAATATAAAGTCTCTAATGCCATTCAACACTCACATGCCTTTAACTGTGTCTAATCTAGAGGTAGAACAATTCCCCACTTGGGAGGTGCACCATGAGGTGAGAGTTGGAGATGAGCATTGTGTGTGTTTAGCCTTTATTTCAGGGGTTCTCAAAGCGGGGGTCCGGGGACCCACAGGGGTCCTTGATGGAGTTCCAGGGGGTCCCCAGCTAAATGATAGATAGTTAGGAACCAAATAAGAGTCTGTAACTCAGAGAGTGTACAAATGGAACCAAACGGACCTAGCCTGGCTAATAAGCCAGACCGAATCAGCCGTTGGCACAAAAACAAATTGCCTGCTGGCGGATTACGGTCTGGAGAGGCTCAATTGTACGCCCATTTCCTACACCAGAGAACTGGTGTGGCCAATCGGGACACGGTATGCAATATGGGCGGGCTTTGGTACAGTGACGTTCAATGCTTGAGACCTTTGACTGACAGTAGCTCTAACCAATTGCGTCAAAGAGAAAATGTTTGAACCCGGACCCCGGGAAACAAGATCCATACACAGCATCTCCAGACTCAAATACCACACGACAGTGTGATTTGAGTCTGGCTTATTAGCCAGGCTAACCCTGACCCTGACCCTGATGGGTCCGTTTGGTTCCATTTGTACACTCTGAGTTTTATTAACATTAACATTGATTTTACAATACAAATTGGGGTCTCAGAGATATAAATGCCATTAAATGGGCGTACGCTCCGTAGCGTAGCCTAATACATGTAAAACTGGGGGTCCTTGAAATTAAAATGGTTGGGAATTATTACTGGTAGAGCCATACAAATCTTGGGGGTCTCTGGCATATCTCTTCAAACGTGGGTACGCGGGCTAATACGTGTCAATTCGGGGGTCCTTTACCTGAAAAAGTTTGAGAACCATTGCTTTATTTGCCCTGGTTGAGGGGATTGATAAAAGGACTGAGAGAGTGAGAGTGATACGTCATACCAGCCCAAGGGATGCTTGAACTGTCACCACAAGAGACGTCTCTGCGGAAGGAACTGTACGTCTGCTAGACCTGGATAACAATCAGCCACCAAATACAATTGCCCTGGTTGGTGCTGTTGAAAAACTGGCGCTAGTGCCTTTCAATATTCGCTATAGCTGCATAGTACATAGAGCGTGCATAGAGCGTGAGAGACAGCAACGCCTGCCTTTTTCTCAACCATCTATATATTCAATTATCGTATAAACAGGGGGTCTTATCTGTCCCCTTCTCAACAGATACCCAGTCAGAATCAAACCGGACATGTTAGTGCACAGCTCTCTGGTCAGCCTGACCTAGTGTGTGAATATACAGTATTAATTTGAGTGGGTGGTGTATTTGACTTTGTGCATTTTTCTGCTTCAGTATGTACTGAAATTGTACTTGAATGTACGGTATATGACGTGTTGTGTTTAATGTACTATATCTGACATACATCTACCTCCACAGAACAACCATCACATCATGCATGTCATGTGTGTATGTCCACATCAGAGAGAACATATAAAAACAAGTATAAAAACAAATATGCACAAGTGGTAAAGGAACATACAAGAGAACATCCAAACGGGAAGCACGCACAGCTCAAAAAATGTTGACGGGTGCAGGACCAAAATATACATACAGAAAGAAGGTAGGAAGTCTGCACACCGTTCTTTAAGCTCACAGTAGTTTATAAGGAATCAATGGTCAGGAATCAACGTTTCGACCCCTCCGGGTCTTCATCAGGAATGAGTATACAACAAAGTAGGCGTGTTTTATATACAAGGACATTTAATTTTGTCAGTCCATAGATTTAAACTCAATTTACAATTTAGGCATTTAGCAGACTCTCTTAATCCAGAGCGATTTACAGTAAGCAAGAACAACACATAGAAATAGTCATCATCAAGCATCATAAGCAAGCTAAGAACATAACATATGTCCAAAAGTAGATTAGCTGTACAGTGAAGCTATGAGTATTGAGTATACATTATAGAGTGCAAAAAAGTTTTGGAGCCAGAAGGGAGAAGAGTCTAGGACGTGTGGAGCGCTGGCCCCGGTTTTTAGTGAATGTTCTGCCAGCCTCCCTGCATCGGCTGATATGAGCACACACGGCGGGTTGTATGGTCCGGCAAGACTTTGAAGATACCTTTGGTTGCTTTGAAGGCCAGCATCAGAGTTTTGTACTCTGTGCGGGCAGCAACCGGGAGCCAATGGAAGGAGCGGAGAAGGGGGGAGACGTGAGAATTTTGGCTGGTTGAAGACCAAGCAAAACTCGACTGACACCGCCTATTGTCAATATGTTTGCGGTATGCTCTGTATATTTATGTGCATGTGCACTTGTATGTGAAGTATGAGAAACATTGAGACAGGGTATCCACTATCCAGTTTGTCTTCAGAATCTGCTATGTCACATGGTACTCTCTCTCTCTCTCTCTCTCTCTCTCTCTCTTTAGAGGAGAAACAATGGACACGCTAAGCTAAGAGAATTTAATTGAGGATGGTTTCCTGTGTGATCCACAGTTTCATCTCATCATGTCCCCATGAGGACAAAAAGCACTTATAGCAAATAAACAGACCAAGAAACTAAGCAGGGTAAGTTGAATGGCCTCAAGAGAAAACAAACAGATCACTTTAGCTTCCAGAATAATCACACTGGAAACAGGAAACTGTATCTCATGGAGCAAGGGATACACATCGGATCTGTTGTGGAAATTCATTTTCAGAGAAATGTTACTGCAGTTGAAAGAAAACAAAAAGTGTGCATTGCCCTCCTCACATTCAATATGACACTTGACCATTTATTACCGTCTCTCATCTCATAAGCAAATCTGGAATTCAAAGTACACAGAAGAGTAATTTAATAATAATAAAATAATAATGTATGGACGTATAAAGTAAGCATTACATTGTGTTTTGGAGCAATGCAAAGAGTAATTATTTTGTATAAAACTGTTAATCTCTACCATTCTGACACATTTGTATGAGGTCATCTGTAGACATGAAAGAAATAAAAACTAAATAAATGTTGGTGAAATGAGCAGCATGAGTTAAAACAACATAATGT
Source organism: Electrona antarctica (assembly GCF_951216825.1). Classification (NCBI taxonomy): domain Eukaryota; kingdom Metazoa; phylum Chordata; class Actinopteri; order Myctophiformes; family Myctophidae; genus Electrona; species Electrona antarctica. Next base: position 27,445,965 of record NC_136797.1, read on the forward strand.
AGACTCAGGTTGATTAATACTCAGCCCAGATTGATTACCTGAGGGCAATGCGGTAAAACAATCAAATAACCTCTAACCAACACATGATTCGTTATCTGGGAGTCATGGGAACATTTGGACGGCCTTTTCATTTAAATGTAAGTGTAAAAATTGACCTGTAAGGGCTAACATAAAGATTCACTTTTACACTTCCAGATTAAAATGAACACTCCCGGTTTTTACTGTGTATATTTTAGAAGTTGCGCTGGCCTATGACGACAATCCGACAACAAACCACCAGTTGTGCACATGGTGCTATAGTGCAGACATACATAGCAAATCTAGCTAAATTATAAATACATCAATACAAATTCTGGACAGGATCCAGTTTCTTCTGTTTAGTACTGTTACATTAGTTAAAACTAGAGATGCAAAACCATTTCAACATTCAGTGGAAAGGCACAAGGGTCAGATGATTACTAATTTGACATTAATTTCTCTGTCAATTATCATGCTGCTGCTGAATAGGATAACTTCTAGGATATATTTTAAATACATCCTGAACTTGCATAATACTATACATTTATCCCTGTTTTGGGCCTGTTAAGCGGACATTTTCCAACATTTTCACGCACGCACGCACACACGCACACACGCACACACACACACACCTTTTTACAGCCCCCGATCAGGACACAACACAATTACACAGCCTATATACTTGTACAGGGGAAGTCACAGTCAATTTGTGAGTCATTTACCACCTGTTCATTTAAAGGTTATTTAATTTGGGTTAGTGATCCGGATCATATAACAGGGGCCCCATGAACTCCACACACAGATTAGCTTGACCTTGGTTGCCCCCAGTTAGTTGTAAGTACTCTAATTACCTTATAAACAGAAGACCTCCCCTGAACAAACACGGATCGAGGACTGCTCTGTCCTTGTCTTAAGGCCCATTCATAGTTTTGTCGCACAACGGTTTCACGCTCGTAAAATAGCTGATCTACAAGCTCACCACGCGTTGTGGACGCAACGCGTTGTGATCTTGAAGGTCTGCTAGACACACACACATGAATGCCAGTGGTGGAAAGTAACAAAGTACATTTACAGTTTTGAGGGTCATTATATTTTAATTGAGTATTTAACTTTTTCGAGACAATCCACTAAATCTCAGTGGCAAATAGCCTTGGGTTCCGGAGCCATGTTATCCATAAGTCAGGAGCCTAGATCTCCTGTTCCTGTACTGTAGCTTGAGGCGGCTTGATGTACAAAGTATCCTTGATGCTGAGTGTCAAGCAGCCTAGCAGGGAGGCATTGGGAACAAGTTTTATAGTCTTTCTCCCGATTTCATCGCGGACACTATAGCCACAAGGCCACTCAGCTGGGAATTTGTACTTTTGACTCCATTACAATTATTTAATAATGTTAGTTACTAGTTACTACTATTTATGTTATTATTACAAAACTTGAATTAACCACTTATGTTATGCTTTTGGCTATTAAATGAGCAAATCTACAAGCTCACAACCCCGTTTTCTGCACCACGAGGTGCAGAAAACTCAACACGGTTGCAACACGGTTTGAGCTTGTAGATATGCTATTTTTTTTAAAGTCAGATTTTTGAGTGGTGCAACCACTCCCTTACGGAGCTATGTGTGTGGGTGGGTGGCTGGGTATGAGCACGAAAACAGCATGGTTGTTTTTCACCACATGTGCGCAACCTAACGCACACACAAACACACACACGCACGTATTAACTGTATATATGATGCTTTCGGGTGTGCCAGTACAGTACTGTGACAGTACAGTACAGTACAGTAGAGGGTACAGTAGAGGGACCGCCACACGGTAACTCTGTCATTTCTCTACCATTTCGGACAAACAATACACACACAAAAAAACTTTACAAACATTACTCATACACTAACATACAGTACTTGTGAGTATAAAAGTACTCACAAGTGCTCACACATGCATGTACGCACCTTAATACTTTTTCTGATCACAGTACTGTATGTCCCCTCTAGCACAGACTGTAAATATAAAGCTGTAATGTCTAGCACGCACACGCACGCAGTAATAAGTAAAAACTCAACCCCAACACCATCCGCAACTCATCAACAATCATAACATAAACCAGCTTTGTCCTCACAATATCTATTTCTCAAATTCTACCACACACACACACACACACACACACACACACACACACACACACACACACACACACACACACACACACACACACACACACACACACACACACACACACACACACACACACACACACACACACACACACACACACACACACACACACACACACACACACACACACACACACACACACACACACACACACACACACACAGCTGTGAGGCAACATGCAGTCTACTCATTGGAGGCATATTTGTCCAGAATCACTGCTGGTGGTTTACAAAAACATGTCTACATTCCATAAAGCCAGAGGAGCTGTTTGGAGAGAAAAACCTGCTACACTCGAAACGATTAATTACACTGCATTGAAACGTGTGACTTATTCCAATACTAATCCTCAGTAAGATGAATAGCGCAATGTTTCTGTTTCGGTATCGGTAATAAGTGTCTTCTAATGCAGGGGTTCTCAACCCGTGGGTCGCGACCCCTCGGGGGGTCGCCAAATTATTTTAGGGGGTCCCCAAATTATTTTCCAAAAAAAAAAAGATTTTTTTTTTTCACGATTTTTCAAAAATAGCAGACCTACAAGCTCGTAGCGCGCCACTCGGTGGCGCGCTATGAGCTTGTAGATCTGCTATTTTTAAATAGCTAAATTATAACAATGCTTAAAACACCAAAAGGGGTTCCCGCCCAAAATGGTTTAAGGTTATTGTAGCAGTCAATTTATATTGGGGGTCGGGAGGGGGCGGGGCGGGGGTCCCGAGACGTTGCCAAAGCATTTTCGGGGGTCCCCGGCCAAAAACGTTGAGAACCCCTGTTCTAATGGCCTGCGGTTAAATAAATAGCATGTAAACAATTTGGCCATTAAACTAGGGAACATGCTCGATAGTATACAGTGGCATGCATGGCTGTGAATGTAGGCTACAGTAACTTATAATCATCATTAATGCTTTGTTTGGAGAATTTATTAAATTACTGCATAAATACACCAAACGAAGATTGAACCCAGGTTGCAGCATGTTCTGTAATTTGTGAAGACTGAGACAAAAGATTTAAATGGTGAATTCCTGGGGGATTTATTGCCAATTTCCTTTGTGAAATGGAGAAGATTGGTAGTGAATTAAAAGCCTTTTAGTCAGCTGTGAACGCATGTTTGGTTGGATTAGGTCACACGTTTTGAAAGTGGGGGCTGCACATGTGTGTGCGTGCGTGCGCGCACACATGAATCTAAATCTAAATCTGCAACATTAGAGCAGACACAAAGAAATACATTTATAGAATAGTCATTTCCTCAGAAGGGGTTGCTGTGAACACTGAAGTAGGAGACCTAGCTATACTTTTAGATCTATATACGGGTGCTCTAGAACAGAACTGCAGCATAATTATGTGAAAGATTACAATAATCCATCAGAAGACACAGTCAAATGTCAACAATCTTATCAACTCTCATGCCTTACCAAATAACTGCAATTAACCGCACGTTAATTGGCGGCGAACCGATTGGAGTGCCGTGCCTGCCGTCGGATAGGTGTTCGTCCAGAAACGCCAGTCTGACCGATACGCCAATATACAGTATAGGCTTATATGGAGATCCGTTTGGATAGGCAACGGCCTCTCCAACCGTCTCGACGGATGGACGGTTTTCAAAAACCTAATATATTAAAGTCTACTTCATGTTGATTAGGTGATGTAATGGATTAGGTGATGTAATGGTGACAGACAGACAGACAGACAGACAGACAGACAGACAGACAGACAGACAGACAGACAGACAGACTTTCCTTAATGATTAGATCTTGATCATAGATCTTCTAAACTTTCTTTTAAATTTCATATTGTTGATCTTGTCTCCAAACTAAGACAAAAACTAGGTTTTCTGTATAGCAATAAATTCTGTTTTCCAAATTCCAGTAAAAAAAGCTATTATTGAGTCCACTTTCCTCTCGGTCCTGGACTACAGGGACATTATTTATACTGTAGGTCTGCTGCTCCTTCACTTTTAAAGTGGCTAGACACTGTCTACCACTCTGCCTTGCGGTGGACTACTGGTGATAGTTATGGTACCCACCACTGTGCACTTTATGAGAAATGAGACGTAGCTCGCGGAGTTAGTTCAGTCAGACATACTCGAGGGGGTTCATGCCATGCTCAAAGGCGCATACTATACTCAAGGGGTTAACATGCTGCATTACTATGTGGGTGTACAAGTGTGTGCAAGTCCCTCACGTCATTCGCCGATGCGGCAGTCAGCTGACCAATTGGACGGGCTACTTAAGCTCACCAGTCTGCATGCTCTTCCTGCCTTCCTCTGCATATGTTCCCTGGTTGTATGTGATGTTTTTTCCCACCACCACCCCAGCACCACCGGTGGGCTCTGCTATGTATGTTCCCCATGGGGGGGGGGGGGGTTATTGTATATCTATCTCCCTGCTCTTAATGTTTTATGTTGTTGCTTAATCTTGCCGAGCAGGGACAAATCCAGCAGAGCCGAATGCCAAGTCAAATATCATATGCACACTCATTACTCATTCTGTAATAAATATTGGTAAATCTATTCGTGAGTTGTCTGACTGAACTCAGGTTTATCCTCTCTGACTGAGAGGCGAGAAGCATTGCTGGGATGCTCCCTGACTATTTGTTCCATGATGGAACTGAACAATAGCACTATCAGACCCGCTCTAGTGATTTCTTAAGGCTCAAGCCGGTTCCTCAGACCCAGACAGAGTTGGGCAAGATAGCTTTTTCTGTCAATGGCTCAACTTCATGGAATGAACTCCAAAACTCTTTAAAACTGAGCTCCCTGCCATCCTTCGGTCAGTTCAAAGGAATGCTCCAGAATATTTTTCACCGTGATTGCTCCTGCTTCAATTGATTTATTTTACTGATGGTTGTTCTGTATAAAGTTCCCTGATTTATAATGTTGTGTTTGATGTATTGTTTTGTGACTGTATTTTGTGTATTGTAACCTCGGCTACGTTGAAAATGAGGGCTTGCCCTCAACTGTATTTCCAAGTAATAAAGGTGAGAAAGAAAGAAAGATCTGGTTTCAGTATTCATTTGATATATTTTCTCTATTATTGTTTCCACCAGGCTGAAGGCATGGGGAGAGAGTATGTTTTGCACTCCGTCCGTGCGAGTGTGTGTGTCCGTCCGTTACCAGCTAATCTCCGGCACCGTTAACCCGGTCGATGCCAAATTTTGCACACACTCTCCCTGGATGCCAACGATGAACCTCTGCCCCAAATTTACCTGAACGACCTGTTATAGCGCCACCGGGAGGCTGACTTTTGATATTACTCCTCCAGATTCTGTCCAAAAATCCCGCAAATCGTTACACACTATCTCTATAGTCATGTGTTCAAGCCAGATCTGTCCGATATTTCATATTCCATCCTAATTGGCTAACATTGGCTTTCAAAGTTGGCAGGATTGGCCCATTTTGAACAAAAAGCCTCAAATCAGGAACGCAGTGTGCAATTTACGTGAACTCTTTCACAGACTTTCCTACTAGGCTGAGGAATATAGCCCACCCTTCTCACATTGGCCTGTTATAGCGCCACCAACAGGTGGATTTTTGCAAAACATTTTTGGAACAAAATGCCTAATGCCTCAAATCATCCAATTGCCATCCAAGGCGAAAGAAGAAATGGCACCCTTTTCACATTGGCCTATTATAGCGCCACCAGGAGGCCACAACCTGACCTGCCCTGATAAAGACCTGTGCCCCGAGGGGAACTTTATCTAGTTAGTTATTTTTGCAGTCAGTTTGTATTGGGGGTGGGGAAGGGGGGCAGGGCGGGGGTCGAGAGACATCGCCAAACATTTCCGGGGGTCCCCAGCCAAAAACGTTGAGAACCCCTGGCATAGGGGGCATGCATTTCCAACTTGCATCGTTTCTGACTTGCATCGTTCCCAAGTAGGCTGACCGGTGCCATCTAGTTTAGTAGAATTACTGCATTAACTGCACTAATTTATTGATTATTACCTGTTTAAATTTTGTGCAATCGTGTCCCTCTCTCCTTTATATTGGAAAACTTGTCTGTGCTTACTGTAAGTTCTTAGTTTATCTTCATCATAACAGCCTCCAGATCAACAGCCTGACTAAACACAACAGATTGCTAACATTCCTCAGAATTCCTGGAGCCAGAAGGATTTGACTCCATCTCCCCTAAACATGCAAAGATAGCAGATCTACAAGCTCACAACTTTATTTTCGCTATTCATGGCACGACAGAGTATTGGGCTTGAGTTGTTGTTTTCCATCACCACATCCCCTGATTCCCCCATAGTGCAGAGAAAGGGGTTTTCACTTTTCAGCCATGTTTGATGGCGACTGCTGGAGTGTGTATAATTGATTCAACTCCATAGGTGTCAGGGTTCTCCTTCAATTAGATTCCTGGATCTGTGCCTAACACAACAGGCTCAATAGTTCACCCTGGGAAAACTGTACACCTCTGATGTTGGCCCTGTGCATAGAACCATTTCATATGAATATGTGAGTGAGATTACTCACTGGTACATTGCTTAAAAGGGGATGAAACCCTAGGCCAATTATGTAGGTTGTTTTAAAACCTGCCGAATGGTATAAACATGGCAGGCTGACCTTATAGTAGCCTAAGCTGTGATGCAGGCAACACGCCTTCAGCGAATACAATTAACAATGGATACAGTATGTGAGATTTAGGTGTGCCAATGTGCAACACTATTGTCAATGCTTGTCACATTCATATACCTAAATCAGGGGTTCAAACCTTTTCTCCTTTGGTTTGTATAGGCAAACCATGGCAGTTATTGAGAACCATACATAGGGGCCTACTGTCGTTTTTCAGCACACAGAAAACAGTCACGGTGTACCAGTGTGTTTGCATTCTCCTGATCTACTGTAGGATGAGACTGTCACCGACTGTGATGTTCACTTTATCCTGACCGATGAGGTTCTGGTGTCTGGATAGCTTCAGTTAATTTCCCTTTTTTTTCCTCTCGTTGTGACTGCAGTGTGTTTTGCTTCTGTCCAGCAAATGCTCTGGCAATGTACTTCATCGAAATCTACTCTTTGATTGATAATTGTTTCTACAAAAAAAAGAAAGAGGGAAAGTTGACCAAAACCCACAATAACAGGAAGTAACAGTTTGAGGAGAATAGTTGAGTAATACTTCTTTGCCGTCTCTCAACTCATGACTTCCTCATTCCATGACTCCAGAGTGTGTCGTAAACAGGACGGGATCCAAAAGCAACAACTAGCTTGGAGCACGGTCAAAATATTCAGTGCGTAAAAATGATGTGTCAGTATGACCCATAAATCTACTTAAATCCACCCATATCACCTCTTACAATTTAGGCATTTAGCAGATGCTCTAAATCCAGAGCAACGCCACACACACAGTGTCACACACACATGCTCTAAATCCAGAGCAACGCGCCACACACACACACACACACACACACACACACACACACACACACACACACACACACACACACACACACACACACACACACACACACACACACACACACACACACACACACACACACACACACACACACACACACACACACACACACACACACACACACACACACACACACACACACACACACACACACACACACACACACACACTAATGTCACAACATCTCCAGTTCTGGAGGAAGAGAAGATAACCAGGGAATAACTCTATGGTTTCCTGAACTGCAGCTCTACTGAATGTTACATCAGTGTAACATAACAAATGAACATGTATGTGTACACCAGGGGTTCCCAAACTCTTCAGCTTGAGACCCAAAAGATTAATTTAATTGTTGTCTCCTCGACGGGACCCTAACATACAAAAATGTATTATGAATGAATCATTTAAGCCCTATTAAAAATTTAAAAAAATGGAAAATAGCCAAACTGTAATCTCACGATCTCCAAGTTTGTGAGCTTTTATTGCCCCTTAAATTCTTTAGAATTATTTTCTGAAGTTGAAATAATAGTTTCGTAGCAACGTTAAAAAGCTACAGTATGTCATGACACAAATGGGTCCCGACTCCCGTGCCAAATAATGATACATACCTTCTAAATTTGGATAATAGGATCATTCAAATTATAACATCCAGACAGTTTGGAATCTAGCATGTCAAAATGTGTCCCGTAAATGTAAGCGGCAACTAGTCAACAAAGACACAAAGCTGATAAGGTTGAGCCAAACTATTAGACATGAGCAGGGAGATCAGTCTAATTTATGTTTTGTCATATGCCAATGCTGTGCACCGAAAAAAATAATCTACAAGCTTGCAACTCGTAACATCCGTGAATCCCGTAATGTATTCTGGGCTTGTAGATCATCATTTTCTGCAAGCAACACCGCTGTAAGGCGGTGTATAAATCAGACGTGAGCTACGTCAACAGGGACAGTAACTGCTGCAGAGTTTGTATCCAAAATATAATCCCCTGAAGAGAGCAGATTTATAGTATGATATAAAAACCACACAGAGTTCCTATTAAAAAAAGAATGTTTTGGATACCTTAGTCTCTCCAAAACTCTGTACCGTTAGAAATAGTCCGCTCAATATAATGATCTTAGTTTAAACGCAGGTGAACAAGCCTTGCTGTGCAGTATATCTTCTTGTATGGAGGCAGACTTTTACTGCTGGTCAAGAATGCTGAGGCATTTTACCTCGTTTTACCTCCCGGGCCGAAATAGCATCTGAAATCTGATCAAAAACAGTAAGTGCACCGTTTTGTTTTTTTTGCAGAGGGGAACCAGGTCTGGACTCCAGTAACTGTGTTGCGTAATGTCCTAGTAATTATAATGCAATTAAGATGTCATGGAAAGTGACAGCTTGTGGAAAAACATACATTTTCCGGCAGTCTGTCTGTTGGAAATAGGCCATTACATTCAGTGATTGTAGTATTAAAACCCCAAAGCATTTAGGAGAAGTACCGAGCTGGGACAATAAAATATCTTCTTGTGGTTTGAATATCAAATGAAAGCTTGATTATAGTGGGATAAGCTTGTAGACCTGCTATTGTGACACAGCGCACAACTGCTTATAAATCAGGAGGATCAGCAGAAGATTTACGAGGGATGAAATGGGCTACTTTTTACTGGCATGTTGAATCAATCTACTATACAAATTAGATACATATTGATATTATACAGTACACCACAGATGCCACCAGGCAGTATATTGTAGTAACTAGCCGAGGGGGTATAGAGGCCACCTGGTAACGAGAAGGTTTGCCTACGGATCCGTCCAGTCTATATGCTCCCTGAGCAAGACACTTAAAGATGGAGTGCCACCATTTCTTTCCACCCTAAAACATGATCATCAGGTATTATTATAATATAAGGAGGAAAAACTTTTCCCAAAAAGTGTACAGTATTTGTTAAAATCATGCTTTTATGTGGACACGCCCACCAGTTCATTAAGTTTACTTATGCCTCAATGTGTGGAATTTTATTGGCATATCTTGTGATTATAATTTTCTTTTTCAAAAATACTTAAAAAAAAAATGTGTGAGCTTGCAGATCTTTTATTTGCTCGCTATTCATTGTACGGTGAAGAATAATATAAGGCTGTGGTTAAGAGCATTTTAAGGCCCTTACAATTTCCTACAGCAGTCACTTCAAGAGGATCAACAGGTGGTCTGAACCACTCTTGGATCCTGCTGCGTGCGTCTGTGGTCACTTGGCCCGAGAGGGCAGTATTAAAGACTAAAGTTAAATGTTATTACACAGCTACTGCTTCATGGCAGAGATATTGTACAAATATTGTACATATGATGGAAAGTAAGAAGAATATGAAGTGAAAAGGTGGATGTGAGAATAAAAATAACCTATTATTAGGGACAGCGCTGCCGCGCCGTTTCACTAGCGAGACTTAACCATTATTTTTGAAAAAACCTAAACAAACCAACACAGCTAATAAAAAACAATCTACTGAGTGATGTTGCACTCTTTTGTAATTTATTTACTCTACCCATTTAAATTATGAACTATTTCCCATGCCATTTCTGTCTGTGCCCATGCAGCATGTGCAGTATATTCTGGCCATGGGTAAATACTGGAAAGGGGGACCCATCTCAGCAATTTTACATGGCACATTACCTACTGGTGACCATTTGAACTCAGTGTTCCTTCCCAGTCAAATGGATTCAGTCTCACTTCCCTGACGACTAAGGCCCCTCGTCTAAAACAAACAATCTCTCTGGATTGAATATTCACAAATGCGCTGCTCAATTTAACATCTTTAATTCAAAACCCTGTTCCGAATTCATATTTCCGCTATCGTAACACACACACTCGGTAATGAGAAGCTCTAGCAAACGTTAGCGGTCAGTAGGGCTGTGAATCTTTGGGTGTCCCACGATTCCGATTCTTGGGGGAATGATTCGATTCAAAATTGTTTTTTTTCCCCCGATTCAACTCGATTCTCGATCCAAAAACTATTCGATACATAGGATCTACTCCAGTCTTCTGGCATGAAAGCAGAGTACATTTAGTAAAAAGCTTTTATAATTGTAAAGGTTTTAAGGTAAATAAATGTACAAAATGTTTTAACTTCTGACTGAGTCCGACACTTTTTCTCAATATACATTCAAGTAAAAACTGCTGTAAAATAAATAAAACCCATAATGTATTACACAGGTACTTTTGAACTCACTAACTTGCGTTAGTGCGAGACTAGAGACACACTCACACTCCTTGATGCAAGTAATACTAACGAGTGTATGTCAACGAGGGTCAGCTGGATCAGACACACCTCAGCTGTGCTGAACTGAAGTGACTGGAGCAACTTGAAAATGACTGAAGACATGTCTACTGTGATTAGGGTAAGCTTACATTTCATATCACAAACACCATATAGTGAAAACTCCTGTAACTGTAACCCCTAGCGCTACATCAGGTCTACAGCCAATGTTGGACTTCAGGCCACACTTCACTTCAGTCGTCCAGTCCAGTTAGTTTTTCGGGCTCAGCATTTTTCACAATGACCAGCCACACATCAGCATATGAGTAGCAGGGCTTAGGTAACTGCGATGTTTGGTAGTAAATACATGGGAGCTGATACAGTAGGTGTGTGGCACTCCACCTCAGAAATCCATCTCCCTGGGGTCTAGTGCCTTGTAAGAGGGATAGATGATGCCATCATTGCTTCACTGATAGAGACCATAAACCAAGGGAGAGCAAGTGCATTTTCCGGCAGAGGCATCAGCAGCGGAGTCTCCGCCAATTGCCGACAACACCGCGGTAGTTTTTCTTGCCGACACCCTACCCCAAACCTCACAGGGAAGCCACGGCTGCGCATGTCAGGAGCCACGGGTGAGTTTTAACCAGCGACGCTGACACCATATCCCAAACCATAACCCTAACCTCACAGGGAAAATATGTGTGATTTTCTTTGTCTCTGCAGTTGCGGCATCGGCCGCCGAACGGACCGACACTGCCGCGGAACGTAGCGGCAGTTGAGTGATAATCCCCCCCACCTTCCCCGGCAGGTGCCGCCCCTCCCCCCGGCAGGTGCCGCCCCTCCCCCCGGCAGCGCCGCGTCTGATTGCCGCTGCCGGAGAATGCACTCGCTCCTTCTGCATAAACCACTTCAACCAGCTTCTTACTGCAGTAATAAGCCTGTGTTCATGTACAGTGAACAGTGGAATTACGGATGGAAATGAGCTTCTAGCTAAATCTTGCATGTTTACATGATATCATTATGTTGAATTGGTTTCATTCTTATTTAATTATTACTTCTCCACCCAATCTGCCCCACTTGTTTTAAACAGAAACGCAGTGCAGTTGCCAGAGATATGGGGACAATTGAAAGAATAAATAACCGTGGGCGCATCCATGTGCACATCGCGTGCACGTCAGAGAAACTTTTTTTTTGTATCTAAAAAAAGAAATAACAATACAACTTTACGTCTTGGCACAGGTAGGGTATGCTGCTTAAAACGTAACCCGACGTTCCTGGCACAGATTGTGTTCTTAATTATTGACATATAGGCCTAATGCCAAGTAAATAAACAATGAAATAAATAAAGAACACAGGCATTGAAATGTAGGCATATAGCTTTTTAAATGGTAAAGAGAGGAAAGGTAATTTGCCAACCTAATGCAAATTACATGAGCAACGCAGGGCTGAGCCGTTGATTGAACCGGGAACCTTCCGATTCCCAAGCGGCCATGCTCTACCTCCTGCCGCCCCCGGCGAGTCTGCTAATTCATAACAGTCTGAACATGTATTGTAAAGACTGATACTATCTACGGAGCCCTGATGTCAACGAGTGCCAATATACAGCTAATCATCATCTAATCAACATTTGGAGATTTAAATAATAAAATATATAAAGTGTCGTTATTTCATGATTTATTTATGTAGCAGGGCCTATATAGATGTTCTACTAAGAAATAGAGAAAGTTGAAGGTAAGTGCAGAGGTGTGTGTGACGACTCTGAGGTTGACAACCCAGGAAATGACAGATAGCGGGTCTGTCCGTAGTTTGTTACAGTAAACCATCATCATCATCTCTTCCACATGCGCCTTTTATAACTCATACCATTCTGTTGGACCTGGGCCAGGTAATGCTGATCCCACCGTGAACCATCCAGACCTCTCAGGTCGTCTGGCACAGGTCAGCTTTATGTCCCCGCAACAAAAACTATTCGTGGAGAAGCAGTATTCAGTTTTTATGCACCACACATACTGTATCTGGAACATAGTCTGGAGAGCTCTGGGGTCTGCTTCAACTTTCAGTTAATTTAAATAAAAGCTGAAGTTTTCTGTTTGCCGCTGGCTTTTACTGATATTTTATTCTTGTACTACAATTTATTCTCTTATTTCTTTGTTTTATTTGACTTTATTATTTCTATTATTTAAACTGCTTAACCCATTCAGGCCTGACGCCGAAATTAAAAAAAAAAGTTTTCTAAATTATGACAATTTTCTGAAAGATTTGAGGCACATTTTAACGTTTTAAAAAAAATAGCAGACCTACATGTTCATAGCGCGCCACTCGGTGGCGCGCTATGAGCTTGTAGATCTGCTATTTTTCAATAGCTAAATTATAACATAATGTATGTAACCACCAAAAGGGGTTCCCGCTCAAAATGGGTTAATAACTATTATTAATTGAAATTAAATGATCTTTTATAATGATCATTTCAAATTCACCCAAATATAACTGGGGAAACAGTGTAAGAACTGGAAGGGAATCTGCTGAAATATGAGTCTTAAGGTTCATATCATTTAAGAGGATCATGCATGCCTGAACCTTGAATAACAGAAATCAAACAGTGATTATTATTAATGATTAGTGTATAAATCAAGATGGAAACATATTCTATACAGAGCTATTTTCCTACACCTTTGAGCAATTTGAATTCCAAAGGACCAATAATTTCAAAACACAAGAAGTCATACTATAACCAGCAAAAGTGACAAAGTGAATGAGATGTTAAAATTGAGGCTATAAAAACTGGACCCTGGGGTATTGACCTCTTGAAAGTTAAACCTAAATCAACAGTAGGCCTATATGGTGGCAAAGAATTACCTTTGAAAAGAAAATCATTCAGCCCACAGGAAAAATATTTATAATACGGGCTCCAGCATATGGTCCTACATGTAAAAAGCAGATGTCCTGCTGTTTTCTTAGTTGGAAAAGTTTGAAAATGCACTATTGTCTGGTTGTTGTTGTTTTGGTTTTTTTAAGAGAGAGCTACAAATCTTGGTGCTTTGTAAGAACACATGAAATGCAATCATATGCAACGTTCCTCAATGTTCCGAATGGGCTGTGTTGCATTAGCAAGGAAGTGAGGAACGCAACACGCTTGAGCGTATAACACATTACATTCAACGTGGAGTCCAGGGGGGTCCACAGCTAAATGATTGATAGTTAGGAACCAAATGGACCCTTATGGGTCTGTAACTATGAGAGTGTACCCTTAAGGGTCCATGTGTACACTCACACACAGTGTAATGTACAGTGTAGTTACTATAGAAAAAGAATTATATCAAATGGGTGCCCATGGTCGAATGCATATCAAACTGACATTAAAAAAGGTCTCAACACAAACAAACGCTGAATGCAGACAGACACATACACTCATACTGTATATGCTACTGTATGTATGCCGGGTGAAGTAAACGAAACTGAATAAAGTAATGGAATTCAACAGCATACCTGCAAGATTAACAACAGAGGGGGCAATGTCTGGTCTGCCAAAAGGCACTAAACATGAAGTCCCATTTCCAAAATGCTTTATTAATGTTGAATGGTGCAGCTGTTTGCAATATAACATGATTGGTGTGGCCCTGGGTTAAATGGTGCAGGGGAACATTTCCCTGGTTAGCTATGGTGTCCTGCAGAAGGACATACATTATACATTACATAAAGTACATTAACAGCTTATTCTTCTTGTAATGGTGAATAAATTAACACTTTCGGAATGACTAATAAGTAGGCTGTGGAAAAAGTCCTATAGACTGAGTTAAAACATGCAATGCATACACTGCTGCATTCAATTAGGACATTAACTTGTTGATCTGTTCTCATTTCCTCCAGCAATGTAACAATTATGCATTATGGTAATACAGGAAACTTTGTACAAATAAAGATCAAACTGTATTATCAAAAAGCTGTGCACACACTTGTACTATTTAAAGATTTATTTTTCTTCTGCCTTTATTGATAGATACAAGTGAAGATTTACAGGAAAGAGGGAGAGAGAGACAGCGGGAGAGAATACCAAACGAGTCGCCCATTTACCAACTCGCCCCGGGCGTACAGCTGGCAGAACTGCTCAACCTGGTATTCCTAAAGTAACCTACAGTAAGTAAATTATGCTTAAACGGTTAAACCTAACCCTATTCCTAACCTTAACCTCAGTAAAACTATGCCTAAACCTAACCCTATTCCTAAACTTAACCCCAGTAAAACTATGCCTAACCCAAAACGTATTTCTAACCTTATTCTCAGTAAAACAAAATAAAGAATACAAGAACCGCCGCACCGAGCGGTCGACGTGAGGTTGGCGGAAAAAGCTAGGGAGCGAGGCACGGCCGGTCGGCTTATGGGCGACCGACCGTGCCTGATACCGGGGGACACATGCAGCAAAGGTTGTCATGAACGGGACTCGAACACTCGACACGCTGTCAGGCCAGAGCCTATATGTGGCATGCGCCTGGACCACTTGGCCGGTGGGTTCCCCACACTTGTACCGGGACTGAGACCACAAATATCTGGTTTAGAAATGACCACCATTATAGTTTAACCACAGCACAACCATAATATCATGACTGAAGCATGACCACATGGTTCAGTTCAGTGTGAAGACTATAGAACCCAAACAGAGTACACAGTGGGTTTTTGTCTCCACCAGGCCGAAGGCATGGGGAGAGAGTATGTTTTGCACTCCGTCCGCCTGTCCGTGTGTCCGTGTGTCCGTGTGTCCGTCCGTCCGTGTGTCCGTCCGTCTGTGAACAGCTAATCTCCGGCACCGTTAACCCGGTCGATGCCAAATTTTGCACACACACTCCCTGGATGCCAACGATGAACCTCTGCCCCAAAATTTCCAGAACGGCATGTTATAGCGCCACCAGGAGGCCGCTTTGTGCAAAACAAGTTTTTGGACAGTACACCTACAGATTTCTCAGACTCCATCCTGATTGGCTAAGATTGGCTTCCAAAGTTCGCAGGAGTGCTCAGTTTCAAACAAAATGCTGCAAATCATGAACACATCGTGTGATTTCCGTGAAATTGTGCACGCACATTCCCACCAGGCCGAGGAAGAAATGCCACATGAACATTTTCAACTCAGCCTCATGGTGGCGCTATAACTGGCCGAAAAGTGTTTTTACCTCCAACTGCACGGATCTGTGGATAACTGTATGCCAACTCCCTAGAGGCCAAGGAAAAACCTTTGCGTGTATTTTTCACATCTGCTCTTTATAGCGCCACCAGGAGGCCAACATATGTAAAACACATTTTCTAATATTACTCCTTCAGATTTTATCCAAATTTCACACAAATCGGTACACATGCTCTCCATAGTCATGTGATCAAGACGGGTTTGTTTGATTTCTCATAATCCACCCTCATTGGCTACGATTGGCTTCTAAACTTTTCAGGAGTAGCCCGCTTTGTACCAGTTTTGTACAAATCGCCACAACTACTCAACGCAGCGTCCGATTGTGGTGAAACTGTGCATGCATATTCCTACTAGGCTTTGGAAGAAATGCCACTTGACCGTTTTCAAATCAGCCTCATGGTGGCGCTACAACAGGCCAAGCCGCGACACACACACACACACACACACACACACACACACGTTTATATTGCTCCTAAACATTTTGCCAAACATCACACACACACTCCTATCCTCCTGGTGGAGACCTGTGCCCAGAAGGGCACTTTTTCTAGTTTTAATATATAATCCTTGCTATCAAAGTCAAAGTTGTACGATTGGTACACACGTAATGATTATATTTGAAGATAAATGTGTTTTAATAGAAATGAATATACTGAACAAACACACACACGCACACGCACGCACGCACGCACACACACACAATGTCTCAAAATCAAAAGGACATAAATAAACCAACATGACATTTGAATTATGTTGTTTCTCCATGTTCTGATTCTAAGGTATACAGTACTTGTATTAGAAATAAGGACTGTTATAATACGTCTTTTTTTCTTATCTCAACCAATTCTTTTTATAGCACTCATAACTCTGAGAGTCCCTCGGCTGTTGAAACATACAGTACTTTATGTCTTTGAGGAATGTATGTCTTTGGTAGAGAAATAACATCGTTTTTCATTACCTGCTTATCCATAAAGTCATACTCAATGGTTTTCTAGGTTGCTGAAGTATGTGTAGAATGCCAATACAGTTCAATGATCAAAATAACAACGGTCAAATTATTTTGATAAAACCAATTTAAGGCATCGGGAGCCATTATTAAAGTCATGACTTTTACAGGAAAGATCTCCTTACAAATGGAAACATATGGACAATTGTGTGTTTCCCCCAAAATAAATCAAATTCCACTTTTCAGTACTATTTCTGATTATCCAACAATATAACCAGCATTAAAGTTAGATTAAGTATAAAATGAAAGTATTTAATCTCCCACCAGGGAGCAATATTATTATATTACACATAGTGATTATAAGTGAGGAGTTAACGTCAAAAAACAATTTGAAAATAACAATGTTAATGTTAAGTTACTATTATTATCATCTGACTGATGATACTGTAGGTGATTAAAGGTTTCTTACAAGGCAGACTTAGGAGACAGAATTAACTCGGTTCCAAACACTAAATGAGGTGAAGCAGAATTAGTTTGTTTTTCTTTAATTAACAAAACCAGTTAACATCTTCATGTACCTGGAGAAAGTTGTCATTGACAGAGAGCACAGGAAGAGAAGCTTGTAAGTTTCCTTCCAGATAGTTAGAAAAAATAAAATAAATAAAAGAATACATGAACTATAACAATGATGTAAATGTTGGACGTATAATTATTATCACCGAGTAATGAATGTTGTTACAAATATATAGTAACTGTACGAAACTCAAAGTGTACTCTTGTACGGACAAGTGTATGGACAATGGTTGTGTTTGTTTTAGCCACTGGGGTCGAGAGATTGAGAGTTTTGAACGCTTGGGGAGGATTACTTTGTGGAAACACTGTCTGGTAAGACGCAGATAAATATGGGCCTAATCCAAAATTCATGGTAATTGGCGTTTTAACTACCAATGTGAATTTTAATTCAACATACGGTTATATTTCATAGAGTACTGCTGAGAGGAAATGAGAGAGAGAGAGAGAGAGAGAGCGAGAGGTTGATGCTTTATATCCATCACTGAGGAATGCTGGAAAACACTAACATGTCCTCCCTGCTCGCTCCATGATAACTCACACTGCACTACAATATTATACTCACTGTATCAAAATGTTCTGCTTTAGCCTTCTCTTCTTTATGAAACTAAGAGTTGACTAAACTATAGTCATCACTTCTTTCAACTCTAATACCAATTCCCTTTTTTCAGATCGCAACAATAAGGTGAGACTTTTAGCATTAAAGGGATAGTTCAGATTTTTTTAACTTAAGTTGTATGAAATACTTGCCATTAATATAGTGGTTGCAACTGTATTAATTGATTGCCCGAGTCCCATGGTGGGAGTTCTGCTCTGGTTTTGGTGAAATATCAAGTAGTTCCGGTCATTTTGTGGGGGGCACTGGGGGCCACGCAGTAAAAGTAAATTAATCCACAAAACTAACGTAATTTGTATTGTTGACCTATTTCTAAAATATTAGTGCAACTTTCGTTATTTTTTTACCCCTCTATCACACAGAACTTTGTTTTTTGTGTCCATATCACTACGCCCAAAAAATAGAGGTAGAGGGGGTGATAGAGGGGTCAAAGTTGAACGAAAGTCGCGCTAATATTTTAGAAATAGGTCAACAATACAAATTACGTTCGTTTTGTGGATTAATTTACTTTTACTGCGTGGCCCCAGTGCCCCCCACAAAATGACCGGAACTACTTAATATTGACCAAAACCAGAGCAGAACTCCCACCATGGGACTCGGGCAATCAATTAATACAGTTGCAACCACTATATTAATGGCAAGTATTTCATACAACTTAAGTTCAAAAAATCTGAACTATCCCTTTAAGGGCTGTCCACACCAAGAATAACTATAAATATATCATTTAAAAATGTGATCTAATTCAAGAAGAAAGCAGAATCAATCCGACATCTATTAACGACATTGACAGTGCGGTGAAAAATAAATACTGTCAGGATTCAACACATCACTCGCGTTCAACATGTTTACAAGTATGTGATCATTAATCAGTGTGGATGCTCGCAGCATTATACCATTCTAGTTATCATTCTTGGTGTGAACAGCCCTTAATCCCTCACTGACAAAGTCCTGGGAACTTTCCACCTGGGGCCACGGTAAAGATGAATGAACACAGTAGCTAGTGGTTGTAGGTGCATGGGAGTCACAACAAGCGTAAAGATAACGGTTATCATCATTACTTTACAAGACAACTTTATCCTCACTCTCCCCTCTCATAAAACAACCCGGCTTAGATCTGCCATGTGAGGATCTGAAGCCCTAGCTCTCCCTCTCTAAGTCCTTGTATCTTATGACCTTTCAACTGTGTGGGGGCTACTATTGAACAGTGACCCCAAATATATAGTTAAATACCCATACTTAAGTATATATCGCTACAGTATGTCAACTCCACTGAAAACAAAACGGTCTATTTCAGCAAAGTGGACTTATATCCTCCGAGAAGATTTAAAACAGATGATTGGAAATGTTTGTGAGCTCTACGCTGATGAAATGTAAACGGAAACAACAGTTTGAACAGTTGCAGTATACTGTACAGCAGGGATTCTCATTTTTAATTTCAAGGACACCAGTTTGATATGCTTTAGGCAGTCTTGCGTAGCCGTCATAGATCTCCGCCTACCAGTGGATAAAAAACAAAAAAATACTTTTTGCAGAACCAATACAGGAATCCCCAGGAACCCCATAAAGAACACCTGGGGGTCCCCAGGCCTCACATTGAGAAACAGTTATGTGCATGATCAGCATCTTCTCTTTTCCATAGTGACCTGACTGTAACAGTTCCAGGTATTGGAATTTCAGGAATGTTTCCATTGCTGTGATTTCAATCAGTTTTATCTGATTCCGTAAAGACTAATTTTACTACAATTTGTTTCAGTCCCAGGGCTGTTGAGAAAGAGTTTGGACTTGCGCCATGAACCTTCCTTCAACGATTGATTTGTTATACTAAGACAGATCTTTCTTTTATAACCCTAGATGTATCTTAGAAGGGATATTAAAAACTGTGATAGTATATCATGGTTTCTGTTCTTTTGTAGTCTGAGCCAAGTTGGGCCAGTCCTTCTTTGATAACTCAAGGCAGAGTTGTGTTTTTAACACATCAAAACATGCCTGCCTTTGCTCAGACACTTATTTTCTATGTTTTTGGAGACAGAGAGACCCTCAAGTGAAACATCCATCTTCAGAATATTGTTTAGAGTAGAATAAAAAGTGTAGTGAATTTATTACTGCTGTGCTATTGTGCTATTGGGCCTTGTGGGGTAAAATACAGTTTGAAAAAAAGGTAACTTGCCGGCAATCACGTGTGCACGCACACACACACACACACACACACACGCACGCACGCACGCACGCACGCACGCACGCACGCACGCACGCCCGTCTGCTTTACAGTGCTCTGTCCCATGATGCCCTGCAATTAATTGTTTTGGCTTTTAGGAAGAAATGTGTCGTTTCTTTCCACGGAATTCCACTGACTGGTCTTGTGACGACATTTATAGTAACATAGATCAAGTTCTTGCTTTAATGATAATGTTTCCTCAAATGAAAAACATCTGGACTGAATGTCTGCGACCAATATCAATCATTGTAAATTGCCTAATATTTCCGCTTCACTCACAAGTGCAATAAACTTTTCCAGTGCAGTGTTACACAGTACAATAATTGCTATTGGCTTAATGAGAAATTAGTTTGTATGTACTAGGCATGCATAATTTGAGTTTAAAGCTCAGTGAGAGGAAAAACAACTGTAAACATGCAGACAAATCCATTAGGCTTGCAAGTGTACAACTTAATATTCTATGGGAAAGGACCACAGGTTATTTATTTAGTCAGGCTCTGATCTTAGAACATTCCATACCTCCTCAACATTACTCACTACAATAAAATGACAAATTCAAACAATGGTACATTTCCTGTTTACTTCACTCAATGTTTTTGTTGTTTTTGTTCTATGGAGAGAACATTTTAAGTAAAAAAGGTAAACCATAAGTAGGCTTAATAAAATAATAAAGGATAAAAACAGCCCTTTTGGGTCCTCTCATACTATTACAGTAATATTTTTAAAACAGTTTTGTGCTATTTTCCGTTACTGAGATATATCAGCCTATTTATGATTATTCTGAAACTTAAACACATCCTCCATATCCAGTGGTGGAAAGTAACTAAGTACATTTACTTAAGTACTGTACTTACTGTACTTAAATTGTACTTACAATTTTGAGGTACTTCACTGGAGTATTTCAAATTTTCAGTACTTTTACTTACTGAAAACTTACTGAAACTAACTTACTGAAAACTTACTTACTGAAAACTTTAGTTACTAGTTACTTTGTAGATTTTGTCAAGTTGAATAACCAGAGTAAATGTTACTCAAGGGATGACTGGCTTCACTATGCTGACCATTTAATTTCAATGACATGGTGCAGCAAGTAAGCATTCAAAGTTTAAACCCAAAACTCAGTCCATTTGAGCAAAACTACTGAACATTGCGGTTTACCGATTGTAAGGCTCTTCTTCACAGCCATGAAGCACAGTCCATGATCAGACACTGAAAACCGCTATGACCTCTGCAGTACAAACTCCTGACTCCTGAGAACAGTAAACCTGAGTGTTCACTTTGTTTTACTGATTTGTTTTGACACTTTTAGAGATAAATTAACACTTAGGATAACATTACTTTCAGCTCATGTAGCGGTCAACTACTGTGTATACATGTAAATCCTCCTCATTGTTAAATGTATCAGTTTGTAACTCAGGAGTAAACTGAAACCAAATGTACCTATTACATGTGTGTACTCCGAGTGCAAATTACTTGAGTATTTTACAGAGGAAATGTCCGGGAACAACAAAGGTACAGCGATTGAAAACCTAGCTGTCTGAAGGGGTGTCAGTGTAGATGCAGACTGAGACAGTTTGATAAGAGCTGCATTCGAGGTGATAAACATGGTCTTGGATCAGGGTTCATGGCTATCTTGTCTCACCAAAAAGAAAAAAACACATTTTGGAGTCACCCTGCCTCACTGATTTCTGTGGCATTCTGTCCTTTCAGGGCGAGGAGAGCCCCGCTGGAATGCCAGAGCTTCTGAGGAAGAGAAACATGGGGGAGTGACAGAAGAAAGAGCTCCGCACAAAACGCCTCGGTACCACCAGAAGTATTTGGAGTAATAACAAAGCAACAATTACACACGCCACATATCAATTATGTGTAACCGTTACACCACTAGAGTGGAAACACTGAGCTCTGCTATTCCCCCAGAAAATAATTTGTGCTGCAAGGTAGCTGGGTCTAAAGAGTGTACACAATAAATCACATGAATGTAATCACTGCTTTGTGTAATTACTTGTCACCTAAAGTTATAAATAAAGATTATTTATGTGCTCTCTCTCTCTCTCTCTCTCTCTCTCTCTACCGATTCTTGAAATCACTTTCTAATACAAGTCTATGTAATTGCATAGTTTTCATACAATACAATTATTATGCATTCAAATGCATCTAAACTCCTGCTTGTATTTAAAAAGTGTTGTGCTAAATGTGCCCCGCCTGGACTCACGTCTGTACTCTGGTGCATGTTTTTACCCTGGTGCATGTCTGCTGGGTATCTTCACAACACAATGTCATGATGAATGCTAGGGTGACTGTGTGCATCAGAGTGTAAGCAGCCAGCAACATGGTCTCTCCACAGACAGACAGACAGACAGACAGATCGATCAGCATCAACTTGTATCATCTAGTTCACTCTTCCTTCAAGTCACAAGTGCACCTACTGCATGCTATGCTGGGTCAAATGGCACTGGTAGACGAATTACTCTGGTATGTATTTCTGCTTTATGACTACATTTTGGAAAGACCCTGCATACATAGCACTGGCAGCGGCAGGCTCCACAACCTCCACAACCTCGTCTGGCATGACAATGATGATGTGCCTTGCCTTGACTGCAGCTGATAAGCATTCATGTATTGACTTGCACCATACAAGTGAACTGAAATGCACCCTGAACTATGCATGCAGACTCTGTTCTCCTGTCTCTCTGCTAACACCAGTCTTTCTTCTTTAAATAAACATTCTGAACAACAGTGACCGCAACCAATAACCATAAACCACATCATGTTAAGAGCATGTCTGAGACATAATGATCAAACAGAATGTCAAAACAGGCTTAAATGCCAGCCACTAATGTCTCAAGTGCTGCAAAAAAGAACCCACGGTTATTTAGTCCACATTGGAAGTCCACATTCCTATAGTTTTTACACTTACAAAAGAAAAAAAATAATTTTAAATAAAATAAAACGTCATAATCAATAAAAAGTATTTTTTAATGTTGTGTAAATTGAGAGCACTGACGGAGTGTAACTGCTACCCATGTTGGTTAACCACTTCTTAAACCCTATACAGTACTTAATTGACCGTCCCCCAGGGATCTATTAGAACTTATCATTTTCCTCCCTACACCAAATATCTTCTTTGAAAATAGCTGAAAACAAGCATACAACGTGCCGCATTGGGATGTATTGTGAGTTTGTAGATCTGCTATTTTCATAATATATTTGCCCCAGAATAGGAATGCTAGGGTTCAAGTGATTGAACAACATCCATCAACATTTCATGCTTCTCAGATCTTAAGGAAATCAATTGGTTCCACCGAACATCCACAGTATCGATAGAAAAAGGTTCTTCTTGCTCCTGGATGGACCTTCAATGCTGCTGATTTGGACATCTTCGATCATCTGCCCAATGTAACAACTTGTCATTCGCAAAATTATTTTTCCATTTAGTTTTTTTAGGCTAGTTATTTCAAGAGCTTTTGCTGTCCTAGTATATCAAACTGTATTAATAATGTATCTACTATGGGCAGAGCATTTATTTTGCATTTTCACTGAAACCTCAACAGTAGGCGTTAGCTTCAACATTTGTATTAAGTTAATTGCTATTTGTCAGTATTACTTGCGCAAGCAGAGAGCGCAAGTACTGTAATCGGGTGCGTATGTCGGTCGTATGTCGGTGTTGTCCTTCGGCCAATCAGGGATTTGTTGATGACGTAATTATTATTATTATTATTATTATTATAATAATACAGCTAATGTGCAAATGATGAGACACTCCTGGAGGGGCTGGTATATACCATTTACTAAAGTGAATGCATTATGATATAAGTGAATCTGTTATGTTTACAAAGCAGAATGCAGGATAGCTTGCAAGATATCAGCCAACTACATTCAGAGGCTATTTTAAAGCAGGGGTTCTCAACCCGTGGGTCGCGACCCCTAGGGGGGATCGCCAAATTATTTTCAAAAAAAAAAAGACATGGCCAAAGCATTTCCGGGGGTCCCCAGCCAAAAACGTTGGCCAACTATCTCCTGGTAACTATGTGCTCATTTAAAGATCTCAACAAATTTTCCGGAAGTGCATTATTTGTCAATGGGACCCAGAAACTACTGGCGATAGAGGCGATAGCAGGCGAATAGGCGATGGTCGAAAAGTGGGCGGGGGAACGTCGGCCGAAAAGATACAAATAATTCATCTTTTGGGCGAAGTCGCCCGGCGATAGTGGGCGATAGCCAATGAAATTCAAGCGACGCTCGCCGTGGGTCTCTAAGGTCTCCCGCTGTTAAAACGTAGGGTTAGGCTTGCCAAAAGAAATCCACAAGAAAGTGTCCCAACTATTCCAAAATGATGAATTCAGAGATAACCAGATCAGCATTTTTTAATTCATGTTTACAAGATCAGTAAGAACTATTATACACACTGCTAAATGTCTCAGCACTGGCATGCCTTGTTCAGTAACTGTATGCAGCGGTACTACAGTCCTGCTGTAATACTTTGTGTGGTACTACAGTCCTGCTGTAATACTTTGTGTGGTACTATAGTATTGCTGTAATACTTTGTGTGGTACTATAGTATTGCTGTAATACTTTGTGTGGTACTACAGTCCTGCTGTAATAGTGGTACAGTTTAACTGGGCGGCGGTGGCTCAGGGGTAGAGTGACTGGTTCCCAGGCTCCCCCAGAGTTAGTGTCGAAGTGTCCTTGAGCAAGACACTGAACCCCTAATTGCTCCTGATGTGCTGGTTGGTGCCTTGCATGGTTTCTGCCGCCATCGGTGTATGAATGTGTGTGTGAATGGGTGAATGTAATGCACATCTATGTAAAGCACCTTGGATAAAGGCGCTATATAAATGCACCATTTACCATTTAACTGTACTAGAGTTAAACTGTAGTACTGCATGGAAATTGTACAACTGCTATAAACACTAAACAGTGAAGAAGACATAGTGCTGAAACATTTATTTATCTGTGTGTGTAACGTTACTCATCTTGTAAACGTAAATAAAAAATGAAGATACATGAAACGTCTGGTGATCTGTGAAATGTCAGATGCTGTAACGGCGCGCTCAAGTGTGCAGACTCTCACTGTGCAGCCCCTCCTCTATTCAGCATGAATAGAGGAGGGAGGAACACCACCTGATAGGTGGTGTTCCCTGGAACACCACCTATCAGCTGTGTGGAAGTGTCACCTCAGCAGGAATGTCACCATATCAGTACATACAATCAGGCGTGTGAATGATCAGCCAGGGGGAAAACTAAACCAAGGACCCCCATAACTCTAGTGTACAAATGGACCATTGGGTCCCATTTGTAGATTTTGTACACAATCTCAAGAGTTACTGACCAGTTTTCAGACACCCTCAAGGAACCCAGAGGGTCCCTGGACCTCACTTAGAAAACCACTGAACTATAACAAATGCCAGAAACATTAACTCCCCCCTGGTAGCTCAGATCTGAACTGTCCACAGCCATCCTGTGACACAGAGTGAGTAAGACAGTCACAGAAAAGGTGCGGATTTAAAATGAGCATTAGAGAGGTCCTTAAACTTGAAAGACCATTTTAAGCGGATGTACTGTAGCCGAAATCCTTGCACAGAGTCATTCATTCATCATGTGCAGTATGCAAATAATATCTGATTGGTGTATGTTAATTAATTGTGCCACACATTTTGTATCAATTGCTTAGGCTACTTTGTATACTATCAGACAATTCAGTATGCAACCATAAAGCACTAAAACATGTTTAGTAACAGGCAACTATTTGAATCATCCTACCTGTAGCAAGTCGTAACTTCTCCAGTTGATTTCAAGCAGGGGTACTTGGTTGTGGCAATCTTATTTTCAGAGCAGACTTCACTATGGAAAAAATATATATAAATAACATTTAGGTAATATAGCAATAAAACAACCATATAAGTCATTAGGTCACATTAACCCTGGCATCCCTATTGTATGCATAATGTCAACAGTATGTGTCTTCCTGTCTTTAAATATTATCAAAAAAAGAATAGGCTAATGAAGAAAATAGGCTTAGGCTACTATAATAATAAATAATACAAGCTGGTAAAAAATAGCAGATCATCAAGCTAACATCGCATTCGCAATACCAGACTTGTGAGCTTGCAGATCAGCTATTTTCAAGCCTACAGGGATTAAGTAGTTAATTATGTCCCTTACATTGCCTTATACCTGTCACTTGCGTCCTGCTCATCTCGATAGGACCACAGTAAACCTCTGGAGAAGAACATGCAGGTCACCGTTATCAGAAGAGTCCTCCCGTTGCGTTTTAGTAGCATCTCATATAGGTCCGGTCGTGTGGGAAACACCTGTGTCCTCCTGTGCGCTGTAGCGGCTGAGACTGTGGTGGTGAGAGTCCAAATCATTGGATAGTCTGCTGCTCCTTCATCTCCTCCTCTCCTCTGCATCAATTGAACAATCCAAAAAAACTCATGTTGGCCACATTCGGCCCCGCCTACTTATTAACTGCTTCTATCTGGACAGATGTTGCCTATTTTGTTAATTAATTCTCCCAGTTTCGGTTGCTGAACGCGCCTTGTGAACACGCTTCTATCTGATCCTACTTTTAGTCTTTTACCCAGAGAAAAAAAACGTCAGGTTTCACTTTTCAGCCTAACTTGACGGGTTAGGATAGGTTTCCCCACTGAACGTTATCATTAATGATTGATTGCATAGGCTATTTGACAGTTGACACATTAACCTAAAAGCCTACAGAAAACGCATTCCACACGCGCGCGCACACGCACGCACACGCGCGCGCCATGTTGTTGATACTTTGCTACCACCTTGCGGTTGTTCATGAAAATTACATGCAGGCCCGTGTATCAGGGGCATAAATCATCAACATTCTTTCGACAATGACCATCTCCATCTCGTGGATGGAACACGTTCTCTGCTGTTTCACAGCAGTTTATTTTTGTTTTCCGATTTAAATAATCTAAAACGTTTAAAACTAGACTAATTAATTAAACCGCATGCATAATCTACACGTTTTCAAAGCACTACACACACAGCACACTGAGCAAGACAATGGGGTTTAGATGTAAACACAAACCCTACACTCAAAGTCATCACACAAAATGACCTTGTCCTTGAACCTGTGACAGCAAGCTGATCTGAGCACGTGACCTTGTCCTTGACCCTGTGACAGCAAGCACGTGCACACACACACACACACACGCACACACACACACACACACACACACACACACACACACACACACACACACACACACACACACACACACACACACACACACACACACACACACACACACACACACACACACACACACACACACACACACACACACACACACACACACACACACAGTTACATAACCCAAGAGTTATTCTGTTTCTCAGGAAAGCATGCAAGCAGTATACCTTACAGGAGTTGGACGGCAAAACGCCTGAGGAGCTTGTAAAGGATATACCAGTGAAACAGGACGACTGTGGTGTCATTTTGCAGCCACTATATGGCCTTTCATGTGAGGTCAGTCAGACATGATTTACAGTAGGCCTAGGCTAGGTCTACTTTATTCACAGTGGTAGTGTGGGGAGAACTCATGCAGTGATGCAACATTGAATCCTCCTTGTTCAGTAGGCCTTGTTTGTTACTTTCACCATATTGTCAGTTTGCTAGAATTATACATTATAGCCAGCCTACCTGATTTAGGGCCTGCATGGTCAAGGCAAGCATAATAAACCACTTCAGCTAACGTCATTTTACATCACAGATCACACTACTGACCATAGAGCAATTGTTTGCACTTTGCAGTTTGTCTCTCTCTCCACTAGATGGTGCTTAGAACCCAGAAAGTATTCCTTCACCCCCTTTCCATCCACTGCCATCGTCATCATCATCGCCCACAAAATGGATGACGGCCTTTAGAAATAAGCAGGGTGCGTCACGACTCTGAGGTGCGCATGCTGTGCCATAAATTTATGTTCCACCTGTTTTTTGATGCCTCAGCAGAGACAGAAACCGCCCAAGAGAATCTGTACTTATTAGCCTACATGTCTGCAATATAATCATAGGCAGACTTGCATTGCAGGCTTAACTGTAATGGGGTTTCTATTTGTATACAGGTCAACTGCATGGGCACTAAAACAAAATGGGCTCTGGAGAGAACTGGTATGAGTCTGAAAAATTGGTTATAAAATGTAGGGGTGGGGGGTGGGACACACGTGAGCTTGTAGAATGGCTATTTTGGAGTGCCATGATTTTTGTATTTGTTCCAGTTTTTCATGCGTTTATGAGGCGACAGTACTCAGACCCCTTGGTGTGGTTTTGTGCAATATTATGTCTTCCCTTTGTTTTTAGGGTTTCTTCCTGGAGGCTGAAACCTTGACAGTCAAATGTGGCAATGAAAAAAACAGTGATATAGTGACATCACAATATCATCCCCTCCCCTAACCCCTCCCCCTTTATCATACACCAACAGCTGTGGGTGCAGCTTCAGTTCAGGTGGATCACCACCCATCACCACCCACCATGCAAACCAGGCATACTTAACTGGTGGGCGTGTCCACATAAAAATGGCATTTAAAAAAAATCTTCCTCTTATATAATACCTGATGATCATGTGTTAGGGTGGAAAAAAACCACGGCACTCCATCTTTAACCCAGAATTTGAACTTCTCTTGATTTAACCACAGGGTTAGAAGGAACAGTGAGTGAAACATGAAACTTACAGATTAACATTACTTTGTACCACTATTACTATATACTATACTATACTATACTATACTATACTATACTATACTATACTATACTATACTATACTATACTATACTATACTATACTATAGGCCTACTTGTTCTGCCCTTACTATACGTTTGGTGTACAGTCTGTATGGCTTGGCAGACAGCTAACAAAGTTCCCAATAAAGCTCCTTAGGCAGTGACTTGGTTTAGTTTTGTCTGGTGATGACTTAAATTGTAACACTGTAATACAGAAAAAATAGAAAACAGACATGTGTGTCATAAAGTGTAGGATCATAAACCAAACCAATTTCTTTTTAAGCATCACAAGATCACAAAAAGTACTCAATGTACTAATTGCATTCAATGAATCAAATTACAAAACATTTTATAAAAGATTAAACAAAAGGCATATATATGCTTTAAGAGCCAACAATGCTTTAAGAGCCATAAACTTTAACAAAACAACACAAACTTACAGACATATCCTGTCCAAGGCCTGAGAGAAAGGGTACACTCAACATGCAGTGAGTGAGCTCTTGACAGTGTGCTGGTTTAACCTGAACTGGCTCTGACCAAACTAATCAATTAACTGCCCTGGTGAGGCTGACCAGGTGAGGAGAATTACTAATTAGGCTAAGGAACATTGGTCTCTAATACACATACAAGGCCTAAAGGTGGCTGTAAACTACATAGAAAGTAAACAGCATAATACTATATTATAGGCTACTAGCCTACTGTAAGTTAATAGTCAACTATTGAATAATCCAAATAGTTGGCCTTTGCTGTGATTCACTCATGAAATTGGGCGGCGGCGATCTATTTTTTGAGCTGTGCTATAGCCGCTCCAACGTATGGCCCCTCGCCCCCTACGCCCAGCTTTGTGTAGTCTGTGTGTACCACGGAAATGATTTTATTGGCTGAGCACGGAATGATAAGAGCGCCCCTCACTTCACACACATGATTTTGTGAGGCACTAGCCCCTGATCCTATATTCAGCTATTAGTGTATGTTCTTCGTCCTACACAAACATTAAATTCCCATTGACAATGAAGGGAGAATTTGACGTCATAGTGTCTATTTTACGTCATGATGATGTCTGTCGGTATGTCTGTCGGTGTGTCGGTGGAAACCCTTGGCTAATAAGGGACCACCATTCTTGGTAAGTGATGTTTTACTCATGCAGCTCAGACCGGTCCATGATGCCAACGAGGGTGCATAGCATACTGTATATCAGAGGGAAGTTCCAAGCTGACCAATCAGGGATTCCCTCTTGTCGAGCGGCAGAGCTTTGTTTCCCATGCACGTGGGAGAGTTTGAATCCACAGGGTGTTACAGTTCAAATGACCTTTCTCCATTCAAGAGGACTTATCCTAAGCACTCACAAAATTCATTATTACACATTAACATGGCTGTAGTCTCGCGTAGCCAGACAATTATTCCACAATCTCCTGGTGTTATATAATGCTATAGTCTACCTCAGCTGCCATTTCCGTTCACGAAAATATATTTTAAAATATCTTTACATTGAATTTTTGAGGGCCCAGCTTTGATTGTTTGTGTGAACACAAACACGATGATTTGATTGGCTGAGCAAAGTACAAATTGAAGATAAAAAGTGAGGGCAGAACAGTGAAGACGCCAAAAGTGATTGGCCGGAATGACATGTGATGATTTGATTCACGTCTCAAGATTTGCCATTGACCACGGTAAGAGAATTCCGGTCAAATGTCTGCTAAATTTTGTCCCCACCCGTCTCAAGTTTTGCCATTGACGATGAACGGAGAAAATACATTAGAATTCCACTAAATATGACGTAAATTACATCAAAACATTAAACGCCATTGACATTGGGCGGCTGTGGCTCAGGAGGTAGAGCAGGTCGTCCAATGATCCATGGGTCGGCGGTTCGAATCCCGGCTCCTCCTGTCTACATGTCGAAGTGTCCTTGGGCAAGACACTGAACCCCAAATTGCTCCCGATGTGCTGGTTGGTACCTTGCATGGCTTCCGCTGCAATCGGTGTATGAATATGTGTGTGAATGGGTGAATGTAATGCACAATCTATGTAAAGCGCCTTGGATAAAGGCGCTATATAAATGCACCATTTACCATTTTACCATTTACCATTGAAGGGAAAATGTATGTAAACGAGCAAATCAGCTAACCAATCACAGGAAACAGGCATTCTGATTGGCCAATGGCCAGTATGAGATGATGCATGATGATGTAGGATGATAAGAGCTGATAATTCCGCTAAATATGACGTAAATTAAACATTATTAAACGCCATTGACATTGAAGGAAAAACGTATGTCATATGTAAACGAGCAAGAGTACGATGACAAGTAAATATACATTCAATATAATTTATATAATATAAATATATTGAATGTTTTTGAGTGGTGCAAACCACTCCAACAACCAGCTTTGTCTGTATGTTTGTGTACCTCTGTACGTGTCCGTGCACAGGTCACTGACATTACGTCAGACCACAGCTGATCAGGCTATATAAGACCTTGCACCACTCAGTTCACACGGGTGTGATTTTTTTTAAACATTGCATCATGGTTAAATGGAAATAACATAAATTGATGTACGATAACAAGAGCGCCCTCATTTCACACAGGAGGGATTTTTTATTTCAACTTAAGAGACTATCACTACACAGAATT
The DNA here is from genome assembly GCF_951216825.1 of Electrona antarctica. Classification (NCBI taxonomy): domain Eukaryota; kingdom Metazoa; phylum Chordata; class Actinopteri; order Myctophiformes; family Myctophidae; genus Electrona; species Electrona antarctica. The sequence goes on from NC_136797.1 coordinate 27,477,686, forward strand.
AATGCAATGATATGAAATGGACATGTGTATAAGAATTACACCAAATATTAATGCAATGATATTTATTGATAAATACAGATATTAAAGACATGAATGAAATGAGCCTGTCACATAGATGCACAAAGCAAGTTCAGTCAGGAAACTCAGTGCAGTTGCCGGCAGCCGCTCATTGGGCTGCGGGGCCCCTTCGCAGGAGGAGAATCGGATCAGATCCGTCCAGATCAGATCAGCCCCTGCCTGATGGAAGGGGCTCTTCCGGAGCTTGCCCCCCGTAGAGTAGATATAGTCTAGTCTATATTATTATCAGAATAACGTCAAATCTGGGAATACATTTCTTACCAAGAATGTTCTTCACCAATGTGTTTGTAAAGGTGCCTACTAACATATCCCACGTTGGTTTCCATTCAACCACCCGAGGGGAAGTTTTGACAGCTGCTGAAAGTTGGGGTACCATCAACAACCAATATAAGGCAACATTTTCTAAATTTTATTATGCTTTAAGTAGCATGTGATGTGTCAAACTAGGGGGTTGTCATGATTCTGAATCCATTCCAAGCATTAGTTTTGCACGAAAAACACTCCTTGGGCTAAAAACGGCTATAGCCGTCATCACAAATGTGATGAGGTCAGTACATTTGGGCAAGTGGCTATGGCTGAATTTAGCCATGTCACATCTTTAGACACGTCACATCACATGCTACTTAAAGTATAATGAAATGTAGAACATTTTGCCAAATATTGGTTGTTGATGGTACCCCAACATTCAGCAGCTGTCAAAAATTACCCTAGGGTGCATAGTTGAATAGAAACCAATGTGGGATATGTTAGTATAGGCCTAAACACCTTTACAAAACACATTGGTGAAGAAAATTCTTGGTAAGAAATGTATTCCCAGATTTGATTATGCCCTGACTAATAGGGCCAACCTGATGGTGCTGCATGGGCGGTGTCGGGGAGGTGGTGGGTGAGCCTCAACAGAGAGCACAAGTGAGACAAGGAAGGAGGAGGCGTCCTTTTAAGGATCATCATAGACATGAGCTACTCCGGTCTGTTTGGAGCAGTGATAACCGAGATGGATGACTGTTCGTTCCACCTCTCAGTTGAACTAATAATTCAATTTTTGCTAAGCAGCAAGCTATACAGTGTATGCTTATTTGATCTTTTATGATTTCGATTTATATAAGGATACATTTGCGCGACTGTAAAGACGAAACGGTAGTGGGCAGGAGGCTTCACTTCCGTTTTATATTTCACTCATGATCAGAGCTTCTGTTCTCAAATTGTGAGAGGCAACAGTCTGGCCATGCAAGACAGGCATTTCACTTGTTTTAGATAAGCAGATATTTGGGGCTTTTTTCTTAGCCTTTTTTCTTTGCCTTAATTGACAGTTAGTGGAGAAAGATGGGGAAGGCAATGCCCAAGGTGGCTGCACTTGGCCTGGCTAATAAGCCAGACTCAAATCACACTGTCATGTGGTATTTGAGTCTGGAGATGCTGTGTATGGATCTTGTTTCCCGGGGGGCGGGTTCAAACATTTTCTCTTTGACGCAATTGGTCAGAGCTACTGTCAGTCAAAGGTCTCAAGCATTGAACGTCACTGTACCAAAGCCCGCCCATATTGCATACCGTGTCCCGATTGGCCACACCAGCTCTCTGGTGTAGGAAATGGGCGTACAATTGAGCCTCTCCAGACCGTAATCCGCCGGCAGGCAATTTTTTTTTTTGCCAACGGCTGATTCGGTCTGGCTTATTAGCCAGGCTAGGCTGCACTAGGAATGAGCACTTGATGGCACGCCTCCATCAGGTGTTATACTGCATATATGTACAACCACACACAATCAATGTTTTGCTGTTTTACAAAAAACATCAGTGATGAGGGTGGGTCAATGGGTCATGCATGGTTTGTTGTTGTTGTTCATCTAGGACCATCCACAGGTCATCATCACTCCTCATCCTCAGGCTCTCTTCAGGGTCTGGGCGTGACCTTACCGACAGGTGACAAGTTCCAGGTGATACCACTCTGCGTTAGCACATATGACCAGACAGACACGCAGAACATGGCACCTCCAACCATCAGACTGTTTCCGTACTTAGTGTGGAAGTTGGGGCGTGTTGTGGAGCATTGCCTCACCTGGTGCATGGCCTGGCCAGAAAGGTTTCTGGCAGTTTTAATAAAATGGTACATGTTGAAATGTTACCCCTGAACAGCGGAAGTGACAATATAACGTCTCGTTTATTTGACGATGTATTAAAGTTCACGTACAGAGCTTCTTTGGAAAGCCTTGAGTATCCAGGATTTATGATGGCACTATATGTGGAGTTTAGGTTGAACTGGCTGAAAGACCGAGAATAAACCTTTTATACCTTTTATCTGTGTTTGCTCTTGCCATCACATCACGTCACGACTCACAATGAATCATCCATGCCCAAAAATAGTAGGAGTTCTAGGTCAGCCGTGCCCAAATATGGAGTCTATAACATCAGATTTGTTAATCTGAATTATTCCATATTTGAGCATAGACTTTCAGAAATGGAACTATAGACATGAACGGGACACAGCCAGACAGATAAAGAGATATCCATATTAAGTGTGTTACAATTACCCCCTGTTACTTTTGACCCCAGTCTCCACCAAGGTCCCAATCGTTGATCGGGCCATATGGGAAATATGGGAAACTTCACTTCGAGATACGGGCAGCAGACTCCCTCGCCGATACGTGTACCGAGTTTGTTACGCACACATAGTTAGAGCCACGGTCTCAACTTTAGCATTTAATATAAAAATCGCTTTTCCGTGACTTGCCGTTTGTGGCCTTCTTAGTTGGCACATTACTCTTTCCCAGGACAGCATGCTAGTCCACTGAACACATTTTATGCTGTACTTCTCTGTTGATGCACTTTTATTGTCCCTTTGAATTATTGCTGCATATTTCCTGGTCTTGGCCTCAGGGCATGATACACAGATAGAGTGTCCCTGAATTGTTGGCATCCTGGACATAATTAGATATCTACTGTAGTCTGTTTTTGTGTACAGTATGTGTGTGTGTGTGTGTGTGTGTGTGTGTGTGTGTGTGTGTGTGTGTGTGTGTGTGTGTGTGTGTGTGTGTGTGTGTGTGTATGTGGTACTGTACGTACCCCTGGCCAAAGAAGTGTGTGCATTTCTGTGTCTGTTGTTTTTTGGTGCTCAAGCATGGAAGTCATGTGATTTTATGATTCAATAGAAAGTTTTTATTCAAACAGTAGAGAGATAATGTGTGTGTGTGTGTGTGTGTGTGTGTGTGTGTGTGTGTGTGTGTGTGTGTGTGTGTGTGTGTGTGTGTGTGTGTGTGTGTGTGTGTGTGTGTACGTGTGTGCAAGCGTGCGTGCGTGCCTGTGTACGAGTGCACATGCATCCATACATTTTTGTGTGAGCGTGGACAGACTGGACACGTGCACATGTGTTCTTGTGTTTGTGAGTGCATGCGCATGGCCGCACCGTACGGCGTACGCAACTACACATAGTTGCATATGCGTGTGTGTGTGTGTATTGTGTAAACACACGTGCAAAGCCCTATCAACCAGAACAAGGCACTGTCTGTCCACCCCCAACTAAATATTGATACAGGCAGGAAGGCAGGCATGCAAGGGGACAGATATGCAAACAGAGGTTTTGTTTAGAGTAGAGAGGTACAAAATAAGGTTAATGAAAAATAAAAATGAAACAAAATGTGAGTACACTACAACAGGTAGACTATCCATTTACACTTGGGCTGACTAAGTTACTGTAGCTTAGTGAATACACTATTAATACATATACGTACAATAGAATATACGTCAGAGAACCTTAAGCGGGACCAAAACAACAGAGAGCGTAGCCAGTATTCAAAAGGGAAAACCTAGTTGTATTCCTCCAGACAGACAGAATAAACAGGTAGGTAATCCAGTACAGAGACAGAATATATCTGAATAATGAATCAGGTTACAGGCTTCTTAAAGTGTCTCATTCTTAGAGGTGAATGTGATGGACAAAGGCAACAGGACTCACGTCGATGGGGCAATGATGAAATGGGAGAGTCAGTACATGTAATAGCTACAAAGAAAAACACAAAACACTAGACTAGAATATCTCTACAAAATAAAGCAACACGCTTTACAGTAAATTCATATGACAACAAAGAAGCAAGGATGACAACAAAGAAGCAAGGAAACACAACAAAATGTTACAGGTTATGATTAGTATAATATACAATACATACTGTCAACTTGAATAACAATCATTTTGGCAGTGAATAGACTGTACATAAGTACTGTAGGTATACTATGCAGGCTATTGACAGTGAATATGAGGCTGACATGTGAAGTGCCAACCAACCAGCTTACACAGTGTGTATATTGCTAATATGCAGTATAGTAGCCTAATAACAAATGTATAATCAATCAACAGCAACAGTGTGTACATGTATAGGTAATATCTGTGGGCAGCAGTGAAACATTTACAGCAGTTTACCTAAGCAGGCAACCAGTGTTGATTTCGTCGACTAACGGACTAATGACAAAAATGTTTGTCGACTACCTTTTTTCACTGACAAAAACTAAATGAAAACTAAGTTATGATGACTAAAACTAAATATATTGACAATTTCGTCCACAAATAAAAACTAGATTAAAATGTTAGGAAGGGACTAGTGATCCAGTAGGCTCATGTCATTTTACACTTGGTTGCATGCTGAAAATAGCAGATCTACAAGCTTGTAGAATCCGTCATTACGACGGCATCAAGGCCCGCCAAAATACATTTTAGACGACTAAATAAACTGTAGATTTAGTCGACTAAAATCTTATGATATTTAGTCGACTAAAACTAGACTAACACTAAAACATTCCAGGTGACTAAAATGTGACTAAAACTAAATGAAAACCATTCAAGAGACTATGACAAAAACACAAATTTGCTGTCAAAATCAACACTGCTATGGTGTGTACATCCCAGGGTGAATGGAGTTAAACATGTCTGCGATGGGATCTGGATTAAGCACTTGACCTTTTAGAGACTTTGCAAAATGCTAAAAAAAGAAAAAAAGAAAGAAAGAAAAAAAGCCTGGGCTTAACAGGGTGGGCAGACAGGAGGTTGAATTGCTAACCAACACTAAGATGGGATAATGGATGGTATTTTACCAACAAGCATGTACAGTTGGGTGCCACCGATATTGTCCCTTATCATTTGACCCATTTAGGCCTGACCTCAAAATTAAAAAAAATCCTTCTAAATCCTCCAGTTTTCTGAAATAAATATTTTCACGATTTTTCAAAAATAGCAGACCTACAAGCTCGTAGCGCGCCACTCGGTGGCGCGCTATGAGCTTGTAGATCTGCTATTTTTCAATAGCTAAATTATAACATAATGTTTAAAACACCAAAAGGGGTTCCCGCCCAAAATGGGTTAACTGTCCTTTTGCGCAGATCACGCAAACCTCAGCAAAAAGAAAAGGACAATATCGATGGCCTCCAACTGTAGTATTATATTGAATGTTACCACGGAAACAAAACTGTATACATGACAAAGTTTTCAACATGACCGAGCTGGGCCAGTCTAATGTCTGCAATGCCACGTGGTGTAAGCCAAGGTATAGTAATTAAGTGCATTTACTCAAGTACTGTACAATTTTGAGGTCATTTTTTTCTTTGGATTCTACTGGATTTCCAATTTTCAGTACTTTTTTTACTTCTATTCCACTACATCTCAGTACTTCACTACAATTATTTGAAAACTTTAGTTACTAGTTACTTTGTAGCATTTTGACCATTTGAAAATACCCAATCTACAAGCTCAGATATTTATACACTTGTGAAATGGGAAATTCTGCATAATGAGTACTTTCAACTTTTGGTACCAATACATTTTGATATACCAGTACCAGTACAGTGTATACCAGTACATTTTTATACCAATATACCTTTGTACTTTTACTCAAGTCAATTTTGAATTCTGGACTCTAACTTGTAGCACAGGGTACTTCGATCTACTGTACATGTGTTTCAGAGGAGGGCAGTTCGGAAACCTGCCTTCCAGTGACATAGGGATTCCAAGTTAATAGAAATGAAAGCCTTTCAATTCCTGGAAAGTCAACATGCTGAAATAGAATTAAGCCATTGGTCTTGTAATGGTAGGGCTGGACTGGCAACTATTTAGTTTGTTTTTATTAATTTATTTTGTATTCGTTTTTGTGCCAATCTATAAGCTCTACCCACGATGTACTACCAAAATATCTCTCTCTCTCTCTCTCTCTCTCTCTCTCTCTCTCTCTCTCTCTCTCTCTCTCTCTCTCTCTCTCTCTCTCTCTCTCTCTCTCTCTCTCTCTCTCTCTCTCTCTCTCTCTCTCTCTCTCTCTCTCTCTCTCTCTCTCTCTCTCTCTCTCTCTCTCTCTCTCTCTCTCTCTCTCTCTCTCTCTCTCTCTCTCTCTCTCTCTCTCTCTCTCTCTCAAGAAATATGAACATGCTGCGTCACTCACATACATATTTGCACAAGCTGCCATGACGAGCACGCAAGCACGCACAAACGCACACACAAACGCAAACTATGTACATGGAGCAGCTGTAGCTAAGTGTGACTGACTGTCTACTTGAGCAAGACACGTACCCCTAATATCTCCCACAGTAAGTGATCTTACAAAGCAACCTGAGCAGCCATCTGCTGCATGGGCGAATGCAGAAAAGTCGTTTCCCTTCCCCGGGGAACAGTATTTGACATTTTGGTTATTTCGTCAAAACATCCCATTATGGGCCCAACAGTGACGATAGGCTACCATTAGTTTCACCACAACGCGAAATACTGAGTATTCATTTAACTAAAAATTGACCGATGATCATTTTGCTGTTTCATCTTTCATCTTCTATGAGTTTCTTTTTACTTGTTAGCACCTCTTAACAACCTGGGATGGACCATTATCACCAAGAGTCCATCTACTTCTAACTATAAATCCACCACGTCTATATATATCATATCCGTCAGAGCGAACTGCTCTGTTAGACTTCAGGTTCCCCCCTCCTGCTTCCATCTGGGAACTCTCAGGCAGACTTGATGCTCCGGCCACAAAACGGCCTGGCCAATCAGCAGCAGCTAGAGGCGGGATCAAGGCAGCACTGTGTATGGCTTGATCCCGCCTCTAGCTGCTGCTGATTGGCCAGGCCGTTTTGTGCCCGGGCATCATCAAGTCTGCCTGAGAGTTCCCAGATGGGAGCAGGAGGGGGGAACCCAGTGTACTCTCTGCTGGCGGAGGGGCAGATTCAAAACCATATTTGCATATATGGGTGAGCTTGTTTACACCAAGACATCAATGCCCACACAGCACATTACTTTAAACCTTGTGACACAGCAGCGAACCTTCAAACAGCTGGTGGAGACAAGAGAGAGAAAGAAAATGGAGCAATAGAGAGAGATTCATGTGTGAATACAACGACAAGGTTGTCGGGAACCATTTTTTCTTTGACATGAAGAGAAGAAAACCTGACATCAACCTGCTGCCATGACAGTGAATAGGTGAAAGGTAAATCAATGATGGCTCTGCTGAGGCGTGCTGTGCCGTGCCCTGCCGTGCCCTGCCGTGCCCTGCCGTGCCCTGCCATGCCCTGCTGTCTGTGCTGTGTGCTGTGCACAGTTGCTATGTATAATATATTTTTTATATTAAGGCCGGGGGGAAGGGCGAGAAGCAAACATCCCTGGCAGATATTAGTCATGGAGATACCTTGCCCAGAGCATGCTATAGTCACATATATAGTATATAGTCATATAGTGGGTCACTGACTATAAGGCACATGCTCTAAATACTGTGTTCAGTTAAGCGTACATTTTCGCCTATAATTTACGATTTAGGCATTTAGCAGACGTCATCAAGAATCATAAGCAAGTATAAGGGATCTCCATATATGAATGTTGATGACATCACGTGATGTCACGAGGCATGACCATATATGGGGTGTGACTGATTGACTGAATGACTGACTGACATGCACAATTTCATAGTCAACTGCGACCTGTGGTCGCAAAAAAAAAGAAAATCTAGCAGATCATGTGTGCGTGCGTGCGTGCGTGCGTGCGTTCTCTGGGGTCAAGGACTCTGGGGTCAAGGACTCTGGTATGATGGCTTTTCTGTCATTGGCTTTATGTGGCTGCTGTTGAACAGGGGACACATCACCTACATATGTGACACCAAGGATGATGGATGTTTGAACAGCAGTGGTTTATTTATTCAACTTTAGAATCTATTGTTGTATTTTATCTGTCATTATGTCCTCATGTTACATATAAGGTCATTGAGATAATACTACTACTTACTATACTTTAGTTTACAGATGCTATAGATTTAAAGTTGACCTTGTATCCTAGTTTCCTTGAAATACCTTGTTTATTTTTGCACTCTATTTATGTGACTGTTAATGTGACTGTTGTTATGCCATTTATTATGATTTTGCTCCTGTAAGTTGTTCTTGATAAAACATCGGCGAAATGATTGTTATTTATTTATTTATATATATATTCGTTTGTTTGTTTGTTTTAACCAGAGCTGTTGATCCTTGCCTCTCATACTGTCTGTCGGTCCCTCATGTCGCTCACTGTCAGTCAGTCCTTTTTGTCTGTCTGTCAGCACCATCCACTGACCTTCAGCTCAGCTTTGTGATAATTGGATTGAAAGCTGAAACATGCAGGTGCTTTAATGAATTCAGATTGTTTTGAAAGTTAATAGCTTCCCACTCCAAAGAGCTTTGTAATGTAATAATGGCAAAGTCATCTATTCCCCTGCATCATATGGAGGGATTTGAAGTACAATCAAGATGCTGAAACCACAATTGTCTGCAAGCTCACTAGTCCATCAGGGAAAGCCATTCAAATACGGTAGGTCCTTAGTCCAATCTCCTTCCGTCTGCGACACACAATGGAGGGTAATTGCCTCTTACTGAAATGTTTAAATCAACCTTTCCAGTTTCAGAGGGAGGAATGTGGTCGTGTCAGAGATGGGGCAGCATTTTGTTTCACTCAATGGCTTGGGTATACCAAAACAGGTAATAAAAATAAATCTTAAAAAGAATAAAGGTTCCAGCCACCATTGCTAGGAAAGGCCAATGGCTATGTATGTGCATGTGCACGTACGCGTATATGTATGTAGATGGTTGTACATGTATTGGATGTGAGACCTATAGCAAGCAAACACAAATTAACAACGATCCACAATCGTAACATTGATATTTTTAATATTACGTCATAGGCGGTTTACCGGCCACCCAAAAAGGTCCAAATGCCCATATACCTTACATGAATGTACAGTATTTAGATTAACGGTGATTATATGGTATATCAAAATATGTAATATGAATGCTGGGTTCTCCAGCATTCAGTTATGTCAGCTCCCTTGTTTTCAAAATGTCTGCTGAACTGTTATGTATACAGAGCATGAGAAATTATGCCCCCAAAAGAGACATTAAAAAATGATAAACCAGCAGCTGTGAGCTCACGGTATTATGTAATAATGCCGTATCAGTCGTGCGCGTCTGTTTTTTTGCGTGCTGCGTGCGTGTGTGCATGTGCTGATAGGTGGGTGAACGGGTGGGAGGTGGACAATATTCTTGTTGATATTGTTGGCAGCTTTCGACATCGACTTAAATGTTACTGTTAAATGTATTATTCATAACTCTCGAGGACTATAAGTGTTCTGTGCAATATTTAAAGTGTGAGAGGGGATTAAGTATATAAGGTTCACCGGCTGGCTTGTTAGAACTGTCACTGTACCTCTGTGCTGTATAGTGTTCAGTATAAAGGGCAGTTATCCAAGTGTGTTATCCAAGTGCAAACACCATATAGAAAATAATGGAGGCTCCACAGTCACGCACGCACACGCGCACACACGCACGCGCGCACACACGCACACCCCCCCCATACTCATTTTACACCAAACATGACGTTTCCCCAGGTGTTCCCTCAAGTAAAAGAAGACAGAAATAAGAACAGACAGGCAACAATATGACCATAGGCGATGTGTTCAAACGTGTGTTTACAGTGTGAAAATAGTATAGGCTCTGAAAAGTGCCGTTTTGCTCTCTGCCTAAAGGCTTACTATACTCTAATACAGTACATCTTGTGGAGAGAGGTTTCATCAATGTCCAATTTCACTGTATAGCTTTCAAATGAATGGTATTGTTGACAGTCTGAGAGTGAGAACATTTAACATTACCAAAGGAGTTCATTGCCTCCGTAATCTCTAAATTTAATCTTAAACCACCTGCCGCTGGGAAGCAGAATCAATAATGATGTCTTCACTGCAACCGAGACAGCGAAATCAACTAATGAAGAGAATAGTGTTTTCCTCCAAAACCCAGGCTGGCTTGGTTCTTAATAACTTGCTCTGTCACTACTAAATTCACTGCTACTCAGGGGTAATTCTATAGCTAATGTCTCGATAATATAAACGGTCCCTGGTGGTTCTGATTACTAGTGATTAGGACACCTGGAGCCATCATTCCTGAATAGAGAGACAGAAGAAGAGGCCAGGGTGGTGGCATGGAAAGACATCAGTGGAGGAGTAAGGGGGGAAATGGAGAAGAAAAGTATAGCTTTTCCAACGCACCAATTAAACTTGACTCTAATCTACTTGCTTTACTTTTGTTTTCCCACTGTAGATAATGGGGAACCAAAACATGTACCATGCAGTGTGTCCTTCATTATGCAGGAGGGAAATTTTGCGTCGGCCAGTAGTAGTAGTATATATAAACACGGTAAAACACCATAGTTAAAAGACACCATGGAAAATGAAAAACAGGAGGTACGTAACTATCATTTTATATTATTTTATATTTTATTCATTATCACCAGTTCATTATCTGGCGAGTCACAAGAATATATATATAAACATGCAACTAGCTCTGACATTCCACGCTGAGTCAACAAATTATATGAATTTGAATTCTCTTGTGTGCGTGCGTGTTTATATGCTGCATATTCAAACTGGCGGTCCTAGTCCTTTTGCGATGCATTGAAGCATCAGACAATCATATGTCGAAACGGAAGAAAAGCTCATTGTTGCTGTGGCTTGAGCAACGTAGCTAGCTAACCATTGCAGCACGAGAGGCAGTGTGGTTCGGATTGGTTGGATTTATAAGGCCAGAGGTTCTGTGAGAATACAGATGCTGACAAACTGAACTCTAGCCTCCTGTGCTAGGTATTTTATCCTCTGCCTTTCATCCAGACATGATAATTGATGTGTTAGACCATTGTGATCAAACTGAAAGCAAACTGTTAACATAGCATGCCCCGTTACGAGATGAAATACAGTACTGCTGGATTATGGAAATGATAAAGGAAATAAAGGATTATGGGAATAATGATTGAGGAAATGAAGGATTATGGGAATAATGAGAGTAACAAAAAGGGGGATTCCATGCTTGAATCAGAACATTATAACTGAAGAGATTTATTTCAACTAAACCAATGGAAGTAATTTACTAGCATTGAATGCATGGATGTTTGAGTGAGAGGCTTCGTAGGTGTTGAAAATATGCACAAACTAAAGAGTAAGCTGAGTTGGCAAACATCCATCCATTTAATTCTATTATAGTTGCTTTTATAGTCCTCTAGTCTACCACTCATTAGCTCATGAACCTCCTAGCACCACACACTGGCCTCCTGCTGTGGCACAGGACGACCCAATCGAGTATTTTACGCTGTTGGGTGAAATCAGCCCTTAGTGCCTTCTGTCAGAAATACGGGGAGGGCCCCTACGGGGCGAGGCTTCCCTCCCCTACCCCTCCCCTACTGGGCGGGGGTTCTCTTTCTTTTTACATAAGGTAGGCGTCAATGTCATCTAGTACTATGCGCTGAAAAGCTGTTGTGCTGAGCGCCTCGTAGCATAACAATGGTCTAGTGACTCGACTTTCAATCCATACCTACCGTGTTCGAATCCTACTTGTGCCACTATCTTTGTTCCAACCGCAAACAACTTTCTTTTGGCGATAAAGTAAAGTTTCAGACCGCGACACAGTCTGTGAGGTTAGGGTTAGTTGGTGATGGCAAAGCTGACAACTCAACATTACATCAGTCCAAATCCAAACATAACCCTCCTCCAATGTCAGAAAGATAGCGAGAGTCTAGCTCAGGGGTATTCAACTAGATTGTGTGTGGGGGGCCGCACACATTTGTGCGTTCTCAAAATGCATTTTGTGTTCAAACACAAAGATAATGCATTTGTGCACAGTATATGAGCACAGGGTGATATATGTCTATACAAGTATGCTACCTTTAAATAGATGTAGACCTATTTGACAGTGCATACACATAATTGCCTTGACATTAACTGACGAGCGTCAACGAGCACCAGCTGAACACACACACACACACACACACACACACACACACACACACACACACACACACACACACACACACACACACACACACACACACACACACACACACACACACACACACACACACACACACACACACACACACACACACACACACACACACACACACACACACACACACACACACACACACACGATCTACAAGCTTGTTCATCTATTTTTATTCTTTAAAGTTTTATTCCATGCTTTTATAACCCTTTTTTCACCTGGTGCCAAGCCTAAACTGTAATCCTGGGCACTATACTCTCCCTCTGCCTACGTTTCAGTCGTTGAAAAGAACAAAACATATCACATGTATTTTTCCAGATGTTCTTCCGAACAGCTATTAAAGACAAAAGGGGTGGTTGTTTTTTTGTCTTTGTCTTTTTCTTTTGTCTGCCCACTCTCTTATTTTTCTCCTTCTGAAATGTACACTCTGAAGCGATATTGCCCTTTGCCCCTGTTAAGTGTTGACTTGATGCCATATGTAGTCCTGAAGAAAGCAAGGATGTTACAGAGACACTGGAGATGGAGTCACTTGGAGGGGGGAGGGAGGGAAGAGGGGTGAAAAAAAATCCTGGGAACTGCACTTGTGTCCTATGTATACATAGAAATGCTGTTATTGTACAGCTTTTTCCAAATAAAATAAATATTATAAAAAAAAAGAAAAAGATAAAAGGGGTGTTTAAAAGAAACATGCAACCGCAGACAGTCCATGAAGGTAGTCCAGTCATCAACTACTTGCGGTCACAACAAGAAGCCACAGCTCACACGCACTCTGTAGTGGCAATTTTAGAATGTCAATTATAACTATTAAATATATAAGTAGTACCTTGTCTTCCATTCAGTCAAATAGGATGGACTATCACAAATACGCATTCGGACTGACCGACAGCTGTCACCTGACAGCTGAATCAGTTTCCAAGCCAGGCAGCTGAGGTGTTACTATTGCCAAATAGATATATACATCTCATCTTTCCATCCTACTGTAAAACACCATGTCAGCAAATACACATTGGGCTAACTATTCCTGTCAGAGCAAAAAGGAGACTACCAATACAGCTGTCAATCTGACAGCTGGAGTTCCCATGCTCACGAAGACCATTGCCAACAAAGGTGTTGCTCGTGGTGTGCTCTCTCATCTTAGCTTGGATGAGAATAGCATGTTGTTTCCTGCTTGCTTAACTCCGACCATAAACAGAGATGTTGTATGACCACCTGTTATTATCTGCCTATGTCCTGTTGTATTTGAATAAACACCTGTCACTGACTGTCAATTTGGGGGTGTGTGTTTGGGAAATAAAAGGGGGTGTATGTCATTGATGAGGGAACTGGGGGGAGAGTGCTGCTGGACTTGCAACCATTCTGCTGTACTGAGATGATCAATAAAGAACGATGACGATATGCCTGACTCCGAGATGCTGTGTCGTGCCTCCAACTCTGTCTGCTGATCACAAATGATGAGACCTTAGTCCTCCCTTAACAACTCCATTGCTTTGTGCCAGATAATAGTGTGGTCAGTGTCATGATTATTTTATATGTATCTGTATGGTAACATGACACAATTAAGGGGATCGTCATGTCCATATCTTATGGCTGTGTTGGCAATGAATCTAGCCATCACAGAGCAGACCTGTGCGTGTATCATGTTTGTTTACTATCCTACTGCTGCTGTGTAATAAATCATATTATAAAATGGGTTGGTCAAATCACTCAGCCTGATTGGTTGTTAGGTGTGGTACAATAACCATATACCATGTGGCTATGATTACAGTTCTTTATTACTCCACGGCTACTATAAAAAGGTGTCAAGGTGAAATCAACAACAACAATTTAAGGTTAACCTTGATCTCTGTGGAGGCTGAACTATGGGTCAACTGGATAGAGCATTAGTGCAATGTCTGCAGAAAGATCAGACTGATTCATTTGGGATCAACTAAAGCGATTTTATCCATACATCACGCAAATCGGTAGGCTACACACCATCTCTAGTCATGTGATCAACACAGATCTGTCTTATTTGTCATGTTCATCCATCCCGATTGGCTACGATTCCAAAGTTTGCAGGAATGGTCCGTTTTGAACAAAATGCCTCAAATCATGAATAAAGCGTGTGATTTCCGTGAAATTATGCACGCACTAGGCCGAGGAATAAAATGCCACTTAAACAATTTCAAATCAGCCTCATGGTGGCGCTATAACAGGCCGATTCGTGTTTTTACCTACAGTATAACTGCACCAATCTGTGTGCAAAACTTTATACGCACACTCCCTAGAAACAAAGGAAAAACCTTTGACCTGCATTTTTGACATCTGCCTTTTATAGCGCCATCAGAAGGCTGACGTGTCGTACAAAACATATTTTTGATATTTACTCCTTCAGATTTGACCCAAATTTCACGCAAATCGGTACACATGATCTCATGTGATCAATACGGATCTATTTGATTTTTCATATTCCATCCTGACTGGCTACAATATTGCCATCTAATGTTTGCACGACTGGTCCGTTTAGACCAAAATGCAGCAAATCACGAGTGTCCGATTGCGGTGACTGTGCACGCACATTCCCACCAGGCTGAGGAAGAAATGCCACTTGACATTTTCAAATCAGCCTCATGGTTAGCGCTATAGTGTGTACCAAAATCTCCTGGAGGGGGCGTCAACATATGTGTCACGTGGTAGCGGCCGCCATACTTGTTGGCTTGTCTGGTTTGTTTACATTGAGCGACTATCCGGCGTGCTTGTATACGTTCTTTTTTTAAACTGACCTCACAATGGTGCAGACTTGCTCAGTAAATAAGTGCCATAGAAGGTCACGTCGAGGGAATGAGCCAGAAAACGGAATTAGATTTTCAGCTTTCCAGCATGGAGACAGCACCAAGGAACCCAGCTAGATTGACGAGTTTACAAAAAGACGTAGAATGGCTTGGATCTCGGCTGTACGGCGCACAGGCGCAGAGACATAACGTTCAACAAAGTATCTAAGCACAGCCGTGTTTGTTCACAACATTTTCCTTGTCCTTGTAATGCATTTGGGCCCAATTTGGTTCTTTCTATCCATCCTGGTGTTGGTTCACTATGTTGCCGCCAAGAACGAGCTCAATATTTACAAAAACATACCACCGTCACTCTATTCCGAGTGATGTGGGCTAGAATTTAAAGCCCACGAGAGGGCCGTCCCTAGCTTTTCAGACGCCGCCCCCCTCTTGGTGACGTAAGATGTTTTCACACGCTATAAGAGGCCCAGTCACGCCTTTATATAACTGCACCGATCTGCGTAAAAGTGACTATGCACACTCCCTCTATCCTGACCCTGACCCTGACCTGTATACCTTTTCTAATGGGGGTCTGGACAATGTGTCAATTGGGGGGTCTGAAAGTGTATGAATCACTGGTCTATAGGACATGGAAGTAAAGTAAAGCGACAGACAAGAGACACAACCACATAATCATCCTGTGAGCCACAGCTTTACAGCACATGTACACAATATCTCACATATTCACTCTGTGATGTAATAGTCCCTCCTCCCTGCTTGCGTCGTGACAGACAGGTTAAAGATGAAAGGAGTTGTGTCCAGTCCTTTTAGTATGCATGTTTGAACTGTATGGGACATCTGGGAATGGAGACTAATCTGCATTAAAACAACAATACATGCAGACATGCTAAGCCGACATCTACTTATTAATATATGGTTGCTCCCGTTTATGATGAATGAGAATTCAACAGGTCCCTAAGGTTTGGGCCATAATGCCAGATTATGACAGGATTGTATGAGACATCTGCCATGCATGCAGCCATGTACTGTAAGTCCAGTATGAGTCTGACTTCAAAGCTCCCAGGGCTGTTTATCTCAGACACTGGGGTTTTCTTTGAGTATTTTGACACGCTATATAGTGATAGAAATAAACCCCTGATATTAACACATTGCGTGCTGAACACGAACAGTTCAGGAGGATTGGGACACAGGGTGCTGAAGGAGCTCAGTGAAAGGAGGACCCTTTTCCAAGGCCCACAGCAAACGTTGTGTTGTAGCGAGAATCACACCGCATGCCTCAAAAGAAAGCTTAATTTGACCACTCCAATTTAAAATGTTATGTTTATTTTTTACCATCTTCCATTCTGGAGATATTGACCTTTATGTAACACCTGCTTTTGTAGGAAAGTGCTGTTTTTGAACAGAAAGCTGAGATATGGACCGATTTATGTCACAGACATCGACAGGCAGATATAAAAATTAACACAAAAAATATCCTATACATACTATACACCAAATGAAAGCCCTGAATGTCTACTTTTACGAGGGAAAAAAGTACACATTGATCCCATCTACCTTTCGTCAGTAATTGGCTTTTTAATTCAGCTTGCGCCCACCAAACATGGTGAGAGCGAAGACATAATGTATGAAACACGAGTTGTTCAGGTCCATAAAAAATAAGGCCTATAGCGACATAAATACTATACCGTATTAAAGAACAGACTCTCTGCTTTCACAAGAAAAAATAATTACATTTACCCCATCTACCATTTGTCAGTAATTGAAAGTTTAATTCAGCTTGATTTTTAACAATACAGTAAAACACACACTCCGACAGAAAAGTCATTTTGACCCTATAGCTATACTGAAACTACATAACTCAAACAATAGAATAGATTCTCTACTGTAGCCACCATATACAGGCTGGTTGGTTTGCATGATAATGTCCATGAGAAACGTATCCATCAGGATCAGGAACAACTGCACCCATGCAGTCAGCATTCCAAGTTGCTAATCCTGGACCAGAACACCATGATATAACACATGATATAATACATATTACACATAACACATGATATAATACATATTACCATAAAATACATTGTTTTTATTTGTATGGTCCTGTATACATCTGCTGCTATTCTCACTTTTTTACTATATACCTGTGATGTGACAATAAACCTGATTGATGATGAAGATGATGATACGATATAGTACTACTTTGTCAGTTCACACTGACATTTGTCTTGTGACCCAGCATGCAGAACACATACACACATTTGACATAACACCATGATTCTCAGAATTTTAGATCTCCATATATGGAGCTGGCATGTTCTGACATAACAATGCTGCGCCTGCAACGATGCACAGACACGTACATAGATGGATAAATAATGACAACGCATCTTTGCATTGTTTCATCTGCCCGTCTGAATTCACTGTTAGTTGTTATTTGTTTACCTGATGATGATGATGATGATGGATGAATGATCCGTTCTGAACGGTGGAGGGACTTCATTACGGATCATGACTGTGTTAGTGTGGAGGCAACCAGACTATATTGATTGTAACTTTTTATTCATTATAATTGCAGTGATAAGACCGCAATGAACGCGTCGGGGACGTCATCGACCCGGTCGTAACTTGTAACGAACTTTTCCGCGTCCTAAACGGGGGGGTGTTAGACAATGGGTTGCAAATGGATGACCATTGCTGTTCTCCTCCTTTCACACGGGGTGTGAATGATGACGTCCCCGACGCGTTCATTGCGGTCTTATCACTGCAATTATGATGAATAAAACGTGTTACAATCACTATAGTCTGGTTGCCTCCACACTAACACAGTCATGATCCGTATAACGAGACAATCGAGTCCCGGCCAGTGCTTTCCACCCGCTGGCAGCAACCCGACCCGGCCACTGCTGGTGGCGGTCCCTCGCCTCGATACAATCCGTGAAGTTGTGATTCGTTTGTTAGTTGTCTTGTTTGTTCGTAGTATGAAGAAGGAAAGGAGACTGACCGAGATCTGACCGTCTTCTGTGGTTATGATGGTGGTAGGCAGCGTCCATGGGAGCCGCCATTATGTTCCGACACACTACACACAAGACAATGTTTTATTTATTTTTTGATCACGTGACCAGAGTGTTGTGGCATGGATCGGGGCTGCTTGATCTATTGTCCGGGTGGGTAGAAAGGTGATTGAAAGTAATCAATACAAAAATGCGCTAAGCGTAAAACTACGTGTCTCGCATCGGACCGTCGGGATTCGAATGGATTCCATGTTCCGTGTCCCACATTCCGTGTGTTAAAAGGCAACGGGACTGAATTGTGTGTGTGCGCGTGCGTGCGTACTCTTGTACTGTATGTATGGATGGATGGACAGACAGACAGACCAGAGAAATAAACAGACAAATCAAACAAACAATCAAACAAACCAACACAGCTTTGATACAATCCACAAGAGAGAGTGATGATTTTGGTCATTAATTTGGTTATGGAAACCACGACAAAAAGTCAATTCATAGGGGATTTGTGATAATCTGAAGGGATTTAATGATGGCAGGATTATTTATTGTTATGTACGAGGCTTTAGGTGTCACATGTCCACGGCTGGGTAGAATGGGGTCTCACACCATGGGGCCGCCACAGTGATCCGTTTACCAACCAGACCAGACGACTACTTTGCTTTACCAATGACTGGTGACACTAAATGACAAGCATTAGCAGCCCAGTGGAATGTACAGACATGTAGCCTACTGTATCACTAACCTTGTGTCACCCACCCTGGGCAAGACTTGCTGAAAAGATTTTGTTTGGGGGGAAGTTGCGGGATTTTAGCGGAAGTATCGCCCAAGGAAATGACGTTGATGCTTTACAAATCAGTTTACATTCTCCGCGAATGAAACAAGTGGGGAGGAAATACATCCGCCGATAGCTTCTCTGCCTTACGTTGTGACCAGGCTTTTCTTTTCGCAGATAAGTAAGCCTGGGACTGAGGTTATGTGTCACCAGGCTTCCGACAGCACCTGTGGAAAGCCTGGTTTCTATGTGCTGCTCAGTGCTCCATCTGACTTATAGAGCCCGCCTACACACGTACGCACGCACGCACGCACGCACGCACGTGCAAAATGGATAAAATATATTTGCCTACTATGCATTTTGCTACAATCATTTGCGTTGTAGGCCTACACAGTCGCAAATACATTCATCCTACTATAAATGCACCAAGTCTGTCTGCGTGCATGTGTGTAATGCACGTAACTCGAGAACCGTTTGACCCACCGACTTCACATTCGACACACGTTCCACACCCCCACAGGGAGTGCAGTGCCGAGGATAGAGTCGGTCGGACCTACGGTTCTCCAGAACCACCACAAAAGGCTCTGGTCAGGCTCTGCCAGTGGGCCTATAATGAGGCCAACTCCTTTCACCTGGGCCAAGCTCTGCCAGTGGGCCTAATGACGCCAACTCCTTTCACCTGTGCAATTTCCAGCCACTGCCTCAGCCAATTGAGGCTCAACCAATCAGGCTCTGCCAGTGGGCCGAATTGATTGCCAAGTACACTTTTCAGGTCTATTATTGTTAATGCCAGCATATTAACTTTGTCCGAATCCAGTGGTGAAAATACAAAGTGCGCACTGTTTACTTTCAAGAGCTTGCATACTGTATTAAATGCCATATGGTATTAAAGTTAGGATAGGATGTCCTCATGTGGAACAGACTGAACATATTAGTGCACGGTCTGAGAGAAGGACGATAACACGTTCATTCATGCACTCAAACAATGTGTCCTTCTTTATCTCAGATCAAATATAATCCCACAATATTGTAATGTTGTCGTTTATAGTTTTAAGCCTTTCTATGGAAAGGGATTCATTCACAATAACTGTGCTGACAGACTGCCGTCTTCATTTTGTGATGATGTAATCCATACAATGGCCTGAGCTGTTTATGCAGTGCCATTATGTAATCACGTGTAATCATTCTCTAGACCATGTGAGTCAAAGGCCATTCATTCTTTGTACACTGGTCAGACATGTCTATTCATATTATGTCAAGGTTTTTAAGTTAAAGGGGTGGCCAAGCCATGTGATCTATACATTTATAAGAAGATACAGTGTTGAACTGAATAGTAATGGAGTAGTTAATTTCTAGCTGTAAGGCAAATTTCTCCTCTGTTATCAGAACCTAATTAAATGTCTCATTTCCAGTGGGGTTCATTACATAGCATTGCAGTGATTGCACCCAAAGCTAACATGATGCATCCACCCCAGCTCCTATTTGCTTCCTTAACCACTGACTTAAAGGACCACTTCACCACTTTTCAACTTCTCTTCCTATAATTGGTCCTAACTAATGTTCATGATAAAATACCACAATTTTTTCCTACTCAGTCTGTGTCTCATAGGAAGGCTGTGGGCAGTTCAGAAACCCGTCCACCAGTGACATCATCGATGGTGAATCCAAGCTAATAGAAACGACAGGCTTTCTTTTCCTGAAAAGTTGCAATGCAAAAGTTGAAGCCATCATTCTCACGATAATACAAATCTAAATATATTTTAAAACAAATCTTGTTTTAAAAAAAATCTGCCTAATGATGATGTCACTGGTGGACGGGTGTCCGAACTGCCCAAAGCCCTCCTATGAGACACAGACTGAGTAGGAAAAAAATGGTGGTGTTTTATCATGAACATTAGTGAGGACCAATTATATGAAGAGATGTTGAAAAGTGGTGAAGTGGTCCTTTAAGGTCTAGGATGCTCATGTATCTTTTAGAATGTTTGACTTTCCAGTAACCTTGTATAGGCTAATTATTCTAAGTGTTCTAAAAAAAATAGTGCGATAATTGGAAGATCATTAAAAATGTAAGTTAAATTTGAATGTGTCAAAAATACATCCCTGGGCATGTTGATTAAACAGATTTCATGATGTTGATGGATGTCTGTAACAATTAGTACAGAGATGCTGTGTCTCTCAGAATTAAAAACTGTAATCAAAAGGAAAAAAATAATTGATTCAGACAGAGCTGTGCCATGTTTATGATACAACTTTAACAGGGATTTTGCACTTGATTGCAATTATAAGGAGGGCCCAGATGGCAGATGACTGGCGTAGCGGTCCGGAATTGACTGTCAGAAATTATTCAATGAAATATTTGCAAACACTGGAGGTTGAAGAAGAATGTTTGTGTGTGCGCAAAAAACTAAACTGAATGCCAAGTTGCTAATCTAATCAGAATGCTGCATGTATCTTTTAGAATGTTTGACTGTGTCAAAAAGACATCCCTGGGCATGTTGATTAAACAGATTTCATGATGTTGATGGATGTCTGTAACAATTTGTACAGAAATGCTGTGTCTCTCAGAATTAAAAACTGTAATTTCTGTATTTCTCTTTTGGTATTCTTAGTTGTTAGGCTATATGCATTAATTTCTCAACAAAAGAAGAAGGAAATCAGCGAATCGAGACACAACATAAAATGATGGATTCATAGCGCCTTTATCCAAGGCGCTTTACATTTACTGTGCATTACATTCACCCATTCACAGACACACATTCATCATACACCAGTCAGTGGTGGAGGAAACCACGCAAGGCACCAACTAACTCTGAGGAACAGGGGATCGAACTGGTCCCCAAGCGGCCGATCTAGGTTGTTGAACTTGTTACACTTTGCCTAGAAGCAGGCTTCAGGCAGGCTCCAATTCCTTGCCCTCCTCGCTCCACAGCAGCTTAATGGACACAGCCACGAGCTCATTTATGTTTGGAAGTAGAACAGTGAAATAAACACCAGTGTTGAAAGAGAAACACAAGACAAATCTAACCCCTTTTTGGTGAGGTGAGCAGATCGAGGGTGCCCTGCACTCGTTTCTGAGGCTATACTCGACTACTCTAGTGCCAGTAGAGGGAAAGGTTAACCTGTCGACTCACAGAGCCTCTGAAATAGAAGCCTATAGAGAGAGAGTATAAATAAGAGGGGCAGAAAAGGTCACTGTACTAATAGGCACTTTATCCACAGATACTTGTACCATGATGTAACAATATTACTGCCACTGATTTAATTTAACTGAGACTAATCATTTTTACAGTCAGACTTAAGTTAACAGCCTAGAATGAAAAGAAGACAACACAACAACGGCAACCTCTTGTCCTTTTCCCTTATCTTATAAACCCTATTTTGACTGGATTCCCAAGGGCTGAATACTAGGCCCCCTCCTGTTTTTGTTGTATGCTAAATGTCTTCGCCACATTAGTGCGGCGAAGTGTTCAAGTGGTTAAGTTACCGTTACCGTAAATTGAAAATGGCCTCCTATATGCCGTGTGGAAGGAGATCTCACAGTCAGTCTTGATAGACTCATCATTCTGTTGCCACTGACTCCATCATTATGGGGCTCAGAATGGGGCTCAGATCACAGAGCTGCAGTCCTGCGGTGCCCAGGTGAATAGGCGATAGAATGGGAAGGCTCCATCTCCACAGCTAACAAGGCCTACTGCACCTTCAATGGATGGATACATGACCCCAATCCTAATCTGTTCACTTAGCCCCTTAACCGTTTGGCTGCCAGGATTTATTAATAACTTCACGGCAGCATTTCCCCCGTTCAATCCTTATTTTACAACGCAGACAGAGATACCAAGTCAAGCTGAATTTGTACTTATACTACGATTTTTTTAGGCTTGCAGCGGGCCCACATTGTTTCTTCAGGAACAATATTTTCAGTATGTATGTTTCAGTATGTTTGTGCAATTATGGCCACAGCATACACAGACCTTTAAGCGTGAGTTTCCCGTTATGTTAGTGTTGGAAAGCTATATTATAAAATAAATTAAAGGTAAAACAAGAAGAGCAGAAAGGTAAAGTTCTATTTACACAATTCTGCCATTCAGCAACATAACAATAGCTTGGAAGGAACCGACTTGAACATGAACACCAAACTGCCAAATGTCAGCATGCAGTGTCACATACACACACACCCAGACAAAATGAGGGAATAGGTCATTCAGCACCAGGCAACGTGTGTGTGTGTGTGTGCGTGCGTGCGTGCGTGCGTGTGTGCGTGCGTGCGTGCCTGCGTGCGTGGTGTACTGTAGACAAACGGGGTGTGACTGTGCAGACAGAGACAACAGTCAAATAGCAGCAGAGCAGGAACACAGCCATTGCATTCCAAGCAGTGATGAACAGTAACAAAGTACAGCCTACTTGAGTACTGTTCTTAAGAATATTTACTTGAGTATATCTGTGCTTTACTTGAGTATTGGTATTTTTGGATACTTATGACTTTCACTCCACTACATTTCAGAGACAAATAGTGAACTTTTGGAATCCACTACATTTCTAGGACTCACAATCACACAATGTGCTGCATCGCATCATGTTGTGAGCTTGTAGATGCTATTTCCACTATTATTTATAACAATATTACACCATCTTGCCTTTATAATTATGTCTCAGTGCTATGGACATTATTCAGACCATGGCCTTTGTTAAAGGAATATGGATTAATGCGATGTAAATTCTGAATCTTCACAATACTATCTCTGATGAATTATTCACTAAAATTATCTATACTTAATGAAGTTTTTGATATATTAATTTCACCCTGCAGCTATGGAATCTTCTGATCAGTTCACGTGCACCATCTTGCATACTGATGAACACTCATTCACAAATTCACTTTGTGAAACATATTCACACACATGCACGCACCAATCAGAGGCAGGCAAAAAAATAATACATTGTGAATCATTAATTTAGGCTTACGTATATAGTCATGTTTGTATGCATGTACTAATATACAGTATAATGAGTATATGTGACCATAGCATAGCATATGCTGTCAATTGTATTTTAGAATGAACTGAATTGACCGCTAAATTGAATGGTTCATTTAGATATAATGTACTCATGTACTATACTGTAGATCAAATCAGAATCACCATGCATAAATACATTAATTGAATAACCACAGGTGACTTTCTCTTCTGAGGTGACTTGACCTTGCATGGCTAACTAGAAAGGAGCCGCTCAGTCAAGCTGAAATTGATCTGTACGTTTAGATTAAATTTGACCACAGCGAAGCCAGAGTGAATGGGTGTGCTGTTTGGCAGAGTATTAGGTATGCTATAATAAGTTTCATTGGGCAAGGATAAAACAAGCATGCACGCACGCACACACACACACACGCACGTACGCACGCACGCAGGCAGGCACGCACGCACGCACGCACGCACGCACGCACGCACGCACGCACGCACACACGCACACACGCGATTTCCCCTAGCTTTTCACCATGCACAGTAGAGACACATCCCATCCCACTCCCACCACAGAAAAAAATCCCATCCCATCCCAATCCTGGACCAGAGTAAAAAATAAAAAATAAAAATCCCTTCCCGCTCCAACTCAAAATTACTCCCACTCTCATCCCACTCCCGTGTTTCATGCAGTTTGGTATGTGGTATCAAAAACCTAATTGATGTCATCCCCACTCTTGCCTTCTCCTGTTTTTGCCTGCTCCCTTTTTAATTCCCATCCCAATCCCGGGATTCTTTTTTTTTTTTTGACCCGGTGTTGGGTGAAATCAGCCCTCAGCTATATCTGTAAGAAATACTGGGAGGGGGTGGGAATCATGTTTAGGGACTGTCAGCACTACTAGTGGGGCAACTGTGGCTCAAGAGGTTCCAGGAGGGGCGAACTCCACTTGCGACCGCGACGGGTCGCTTCGACGGCTGTCTGAGTCGTCGCAACGAGTGCCCATCGTCGCGGGTGCCTGACTCGTCCCGACGGGTCGCCACAGGTGCCCATCGTCTCGACGGGCGCCTGTTTTTGTCGGCGTTTCTGAGTCGTCGCGACGATTGCCCATCGTCTCGACGGGGGCCTGTTTTGTCGCGACGATTGCCCATCGACGAGTCAGGCACCCGCGACGATGGGCACTCGTTGCGACGACTCAGACAGCCGTCGAAGCGACCCGTCGCGGTCGCAAGTGGAGCTCGCTGTCTCTCAGAGGTAGAGCAGTTCGTCCAATGATCCATGGGTCGGCGGTTCGAATCCCGGCTCCTCCTGTCTACATGTCGAAGTGTCCTTGGGCAAGACACTGAACCCCAAATTGCTCCCGATGTGCTGGTTGGTACCTTGCATGGCTTCCGCTGCAATCGGTGTATGAATGTGTGTGTGAACGGGACTGCACAATCTATGTAAAGCGGCGCTATATAAATGCACCATTACCACTACCCACAGTGTAGTATACGATCGTGCGGGTCAAGAAAGCACCTGTAGACATTTTTTCATACAGGATTTGCATTGATAGCTTATTTTATTCCTTGTTGGTTTGTAAATGGTATGACATGTACATCTACTATAGTTCTCATGTACTCTGTCATCCAGATCTGTCAGGTCACTTTAAACTTTGTCACAGCTCTCATATGATTCACCCCGGTATCTGGTTTAGGTAGGAGCCAGTATAGATAACTATTGTTTTTCACTTTTGCCCCAGAAAGTTCCCAGTCTGTGAAAAACATGTTTTCGAATACATCTGACCTTGTGTTGTCTATGCCCAGACATGCAGTCTCCATTCAAAGATACAAATGGTTTCTCAGTCTGAGATAGAACTACAACTTACTTAGAGAACTACATCACCCAACATTCATGTTTCCTGGACTTTCAGGAAGTAACATCATCTCTGCATGGAGAATGTACACGTTGTGAACCTTTGTCACGGTAGAGTTCGTCACCATGACAACGGTGTTAATCGAGATAAGAATGTAATATATACTGCCTCCATTTTGTCATACTCTCAGAGAGACTTTCCTGCAAATGGCTGTAATGTGAACTTCACCTTTCTCTCTCTGAATACATGGCATGTTCTAAAAACCCACTCTCTGTCTGGACAATCCTTCATTTCTTGGTCTCTACAAATGATTCATTTTGGGTTCTTTGAGTATTTTTCTAAAGTGTTTTCATCTTAAGGTTTATTATACATTTTTATAAAACATATTCCTGCTAAGGCTAAAGGTGCAACGTAGGTTACAATAAAGAAAATAAATGAATTGCGTAATTACTGCCTCTGCTGTACAGTAAATGCATGTCACAAATTCGAAAGGCAACAAAAGGCAATCTGTGCCAAAGCAGAGCCATGCCCTTTTGTACAAACCAAAGAACCATGGGCCTTCATCAAGCTAAGCAAGGCAAACAAACTCATAATCAATGATAATCAATGAAACTACACAGCCAATATGCACTCAAATAGGCAGTTCTGTCAGGTAAAAAGCAAAACCAGAAATAAACATGTCTTACCTTATATGAGTCTCTTTCTCGACTTCCTACCTGCAAAGTCATCCACTAGTTCTTTAAAATCCTGTCGTTTGACTACGTCAGATTTGATAGCCAGCAGTTTAGTTGTTTCTGTGACATCCTCATCCTCAGTTCACATGCAGAAATCTCAGTGTTTCAAAATAAAATGATACAGTGCTACCATGCACTGGCACTGCATCCTTATATTCTACTGTTTGACAAGTTCAAGGTTCAGACGAGACAGTAATTAAATGCTGGGGAGAGAAGAGTCACATTAGGGTGGATGATGATAGAGGTTGGTCCTAAAGATGCGTTAGAATCAAACAAGTATAACTTTGGGTGAAAACTCAATGACGAATGAACACTTTACATTACTCAAAGCATATAGCGAACACGGAACACCCCTCTCCTGCCAACCGGTTGGGTTCAAACGTTACTACATAACGTTTGGCTTGGGAGACAGGGTTCCAAGTTGGAACTTCCAACTGCACAGCACCCCTTCCTAATCAAGGGAATTGCCACCAGCAGTGCAGGAGAGACAACTAGCAAACCATCAACATACACATACAGTTTGCAATACACACATTTAAAACCATAGTCCTTGCACGTTATCTATGAAAAGCTCTCAGGTGTGTCTGAAGTTCTGAACCAGGAGCCAATGCATATAAAGAAATGTTGGGAGAATTAAAACCAGTCAGGATTGAATCGCAAAACAGGGGCCACAGAGTACAGCACAGACTTCGGAACTATGGTTTTGTTATACTCCTCCTATACAGTACGTTGAAGTGTCAGATTGTCCTTCACAGAGGTATGGACAGATCATTAGAGTTGCAACAATGTTATTCTATTGATTACTTATTAGACTAACTAATAATCTTGAAGCGTGTTTTCTTTTGTAATATGAACAACTCAACTCGGAAAATATACATAGTCAATGAATCGACTCGGGAAAAACCATAGGCCTAGTTGAGTTCATAATTGACTAAA
Organism: Electrona antarctica; assembly: GCF_951216825.1. Classification (NCBI taxonomy): domain Eukaryota; kingdom Metazoa; phylum Chordata; class Actinopteri; order Myctophiformes; family Myctophidae; genus Electrona; species Electrona antarctica. Next base: position 27,505,093 of record NC_136797.1, read on the forward strand.
TTGATGAAGTAATCAGATTAACTACTACCGTATTTCATTAACTACCACCGTATTTTCATTGTACAACAGTCAGTGTCGTACAAAATGAGTGAAAATGGCTTATCTACAAGCTCACAACCGTTGTGAGACAGGACAACAACCAGCTTGCTGGTGGGAAGACTGTGAGATGCGCTCTTCAGCCTAAGTGGACTTGCAGTTAGCAGATTCCAAACCGAGAATGCTGCACATTCATTAACCTTCCAGTGAGGTGGTAGAATTGCTGCAACACTATTTAATTGTATTATTAGTAGGCGTAATGAGCCGAATGAATGGACTAATTAACATATTAAAACTCTAGGGGTACAATCAGCAATTCAAAGGCCCTTATCAAAACAATTCAGACTGGTGCGTTGACATTTTGTTGCACTAATGAACTTGGGTAATGGAAAACGAAATGAACATTTTAAATGATAACACTGAATGTCAGAATATACAGTAGGTGGCTAAAATCCTTTGCTGAATTGACATGTTTTAACTACAGTACATGCAGTCATGTTTCTGGATTATGAAACACAGACTGGCACTGGACATGCTGGTGTCCAGTGCTGTGCACTTCACTACTTGTTCTTGATATAATACCCTCATGCACCTATCAAGTGCAATGTAGTAGGCCTATAAAATGGCATAGCAGTGGCGGCCAGATATAAAACCCATTCAATATAATATAGGATGTTATTGTATACTGTCATCTGCTAATATGCAACAATATGTAAAGCTTAGCCAATCGACAAAGCAAGCTTTGCATGATGTTTGTGTTACTGTATAAATAGAAGTGGCAATGTACAGTAGACAACACTGCCATTTGTCTACAGACCAGATTTGAAGCATCCAATCTAATCCTAATTTGTGGTAAATGGCCAGCTGGGCAGTCCACTTGAAGGGACCAAAGTTAATCCATCATGCTGGCGTGGCGGTCGAGCACAGGGTGTACTCCTTTGGAGGGTTGTGTAACAATAGGACCCACAAGAACGACATTGAGGTCCATGTCTTCAACACGGTGTCTTTACAGTGGTTGAAGTTGCCCCCAGTGAAAGCTCCCAGTGAGGTTCCCTCTGTGCGCAGGGGCCACACAGCTGTGCTGATGGAAAGTATCTACATCTGGGGAGGATTAAAGAGTAAGGGGTACTGCAATGTGCTTTTTACATTTGATGTCGGGACCCACAGATGGTTCAAGCCAAAGGTTTCTGGGACTGTTCCAGAACCGAGGCGCAACCACTCAGCTTGTGTCTTGGGGAAGGTCATGTTTATCTTCGGAGGATTCAACAAGCTGACTGCATGCACTAATGACATCTACCAGTTGGACACCACCCCAATGGTCTGGTCTGTAATTGAGACCAGAGGCACTTCGCCACCTGTTTTATACCGTCACTCTTCCACCATCATTGAGACAAAGATGTTTGTATTTGGAGGCAGAGTGCCCGTGCCTCTGCCTGCAAAAGCGAATGAGGTTAACTATGACAACGATATCAAGGTGTTTGACACAGAGACCAACTGCTGGCTAGGCACACCTGCACAGCTTCTTGAAGGGCAGCTTCTTCCAGAAGGACGCGAGGGTCATTCAGCCTTTACCTACAAAGGAGAGCTGTATATATTTGGTGGCGACAACATGAGAGACGACAAGATCCTCAATGACCTGTGGAAATTCAACCCAGAGACCTTCTCCTGGAAGAAGGTTGAGCCCAAGGGGGAAAGCCCGGACTGTTCATGGACATCTAGGATGTGCTGTTGCACAGTGGCAGATCGTGTCATACTTTATGGAGGATTCATATCCATCGTTCATGCAGATGATCTGTACATCTTAGATTTATGTCCTAGTCTGAAGACATTATGCAAGCTAGCATTTATTCGGCACGGCCTGAAGCTTTCGGAACTCCCACATGACATCAGGTGGGAACTGGCAGCCATGACTACCAACTTCAAAAACAAAACATGGAAATTCGGCTGCCTACTTATGTAATGTAGCCAACTATGCCACTTTGGAAATTGTGCCCTAGGACAATTGTATTCATGTCGAGTAGACAGGAAACAAGTCAGCTGTCCTATATCCGCCATGCAGGGGTTCAGTTCCTCTGTGGTTATGACGCCGGTGTTTCTCTTGAAGCTGGCCTACGTCATCCTGCTTCCAGGCCATGCTATGAAGTACCCACTGTAGTCGTCAGAGTGCACTACCCTAGTATTTAGAGATTAGTAGGGATCTAAAGGCATAAAAGGAACACAGACCAGTAGACACTATGACATTGCCACACGTCGCTTCTGGACAACTGCTGGTCCTATGGAATTCACTGCACCCGGTACCGCATGCTCCCCTGAGTCCACTGCAATATGCGTGGAGAATTCGAAGTTGATCAGTCGTCCGGTTCTCGAAATATGCGGGACGTGGACGTGCACGCACAGAAAGATTTCTGTGCATTCTTCAGGGATCTCCATCTGTGGGGTTTGTGCATTTATAGAATTATAGAAGGATGGAATTTGAATGGTGGTCAGATATAAGGCTGAAAATTTGCCCATAGTAGATTATTATATTATGACTGATGTCATAGACTGGCCACATGAAGTCCGATATCCACATCGGAGGCAGTAGATAGACCCTGTCTTTTTGAGGGGGCATAGCCCCTCCTATGCCCAGTGTGTTTGTGTGTACCCAATAGCGATGACTTGATTGGCTGAGCAATGTGTGAACCCCATAGCGATGATTTATTTGATTGGCTGAGCACGGAATGTGATGTATGATGATGTATTGTATGATGATAAGAGCGCCCCTCACTTCACACAAGTGTGCTTTTTTTTGTCTTCAGGTGACCAGCCTACAGTATGGGGAGATATTGGCCCAACGCGACACCATTGGGGGAGTTCCTCCAAAATATTATTTTTTTGTTGTTTTGTCATTGCTTTCATCATGTAATGAAAGTGATTAATGTCACCAGCTGGATGGTAATCAGAAAGGATTAGACTGGTGTACAGAGCACAAGTGTAAGAAATTGAACTTTTGGCATACAATGTATATAGCGCTATTAAAAACAGAACTAGAAAAAGTGCTCCTCGGTTATTGTGACCTGTAGCCTGGAGCAATATTAGGGCATTGTGAAAAGGACAATTCGTCATTCAAAGTCATGATTTGAGGCATTTTGTTCCATGCGTTTTGCAAAAGTCTACCTGCTGGTGGCGCTATAACAGGCCAATGTGAAAAGGGTGGGATTTATTCCTCGGCCTAGTTGCACTCTGCGTTCATGATTTGAGGCATTCTGTTCAAGACGGGCCAATCCTGCAAACTTTGGAAGCCAATGTTAGCCAATTAGGATGGAATATGAAATTCCGGACAGATCCATCTTGATCACATGACTATAGAGATACTGTGTATAGGTTTGCAGGATTTTTTGACAGAATCTGAAGGACACACGCGGATGGATGGACGGACGTAGTACATACTCTTCCCCATGCTTTCGGCCTGCTGGTGGAGAAAATAATAACTTTATTAGGAACAAAAAAGATTAAAAAGTTAAAAACTAATAGAAGTAAAGGTAAACTAGAAAAAGTTCCCCTCGGGACCAGGATAGGAGCGTTTTTGGAACAATGTCAAGTGGCATTTCTTCCTCAGCCTAGTGGGAATATGCATGCAGTTTCACCGCAAAATCAAAGAAATTACCCTAAGCTCCCTCACTCACTAATAAGCCTGTGTGGAAAGTATCCTTCTTTACGGTGCCGAAACATGGACAATAAATAACGAGTTTTGGGATCGTCTTGACACAAGACTCCTCCAGAATCTTTCATGGAGGGACCATCCCACTAAAGCTCAGATTTATGGAGGCATCCCTCCCATCACTGTTGTTGTGGCACAAAGAAGACTTGGTTTTGCTGGACACTGCCTGTCTTCTGTGGAGACTACCCAGCTGTCCATCAACAGGAATTTCCAGATGTTCTGAGTAGGGATACAGGACTGACTGTGAATGAACTTGGGGTGGCAATGAGCAACAGAGACCAGTGGAAGCAGCTTGTGTCGCAAATCTCGAGGGCACTCGAATGATGATGATGATGATAATGATGAAGAGCATTACAATGTTCTATAACATTGCAATGTCATGTTGGTCCTACCGTCCTAGTAATAACAACATACCACATTACATACACAGCCTGTCACTCTGGTTGCAATGTAATGTCCTTTATTATACTCCTAACCCCTATTGCCCTGTGCCTTGTCATACACAACCCCAAAATATTGTCATCACATGATCCAGACAGACAGAAAGATGGAGGGATGGAGGGCATGCCTCCTGTTGGAAAACTGCACATTTCTAATTTCTGATTATAATGACTAGTCTTTGCTTTTCTGTCTGTCCATCCATCCATCCATCAACACAAAAAAGGACTCATACCCAGTGCTAAATGACAATATGTTATTTATTTTCTATATTTTAAAGGTTTATTATTTACAAAAAAAAAAAAAAAAAATCAAAATAACTTTTTGACAAACACTGTTTGTCTGCATATTGTTGTAAGAAAGTTTACATTTATCTTTCTTTCTTCTGTATCAAGTAACCAACTGATAGTTCGATAGTTATTTTTTCCCCAAGCCATGGACTACATGAATGAGCAAGACAATGACCATGTTAGTGGGTGCCTAATTTACACTTTGTCTTACGACATGTCACTTTTTTGTTGCTGTTGAGGATCTGTCATTTTCGCCAAGCAACACAGTCATACGGCAAAGTATAAATGACGCTTTAAGAGGAGCAAGCAGCTCATCCCAGTGTCTGTCCCTCTCCACTAGACACACCATACAGCCTGATTTATACTTTGTTGTACGATGGTATATCATGTGGCAAAAATAGCAGATCTACAAGCACAGAACATTGCGATGCAATGCGTTGTGAGCTTGTCGAGCTGCACATTTTTGGCGTTCGGCACCGTTGTACGATGAAGCATAAATCAGGCATTAGTAAACAAATGAAACCTGCAACTATTGTGGTCATCAAACCAAAATAAACATTTGGTTCTTCTTCTCTGGGCACTCTTCATACTTTTTGCATTTTTATTTTCTTTCCTCAAAACAAGACAACAAAGAGAAAGAAATATACAAATATTATGTGCTGGTTTGTTGAGAGTCTCCAACGTACTGCTAATCTGTAAGCTCATTTGTTCGTGTTGTACATACAATAATGCCCGTTACAGAATGCTAGTCGTGGTTGAAATTGTGAAAAAAAGCACATAGTTGGGAAGCTCTCCCCTCGAAGGCAAGTATCAAAAACAGCACAAACCAACAGTGCTGCAATCCATCTCATCTGTGTACTAGTTCCTATACACTATGGCATATTCAAGATTAAGCGCTCTTTGTTGTAATAGAATAGCTCCCTCATTTTAGAACCTATATAGGACCTATAGGATCAGGAGAACATATATTCTAGGGTATACGGTACCTCTCCAATGCTGACCTATTCCCATATCTATAGTCAAAAAGAATCACTATTACCTTTTTATAGTAGATCAGAAAGTGCAATTTAAAACAAAGGAAATTAAAACTAGAATGTTTTGCTTTGGCCAGTTTCATTTAACATTAATATTCAACCCAAACATCAGTGGCTAGCTACAAAGAAAGGTATAAAGGTGCTCCAATTGTCTACAATGTCTCATTGAGCGTGATGTTATTGCAGATCTAGAGATTGTACATTTTTGTATACTGTACATGACCTCATTAATTATATATATATATATATTCTTAAATGAGGATGTTAAGGGGAAAAAAACTGTTTCTAGAAGTTCACATTATATTTAAATATTCCAATTGGATAAAGTGAGACATTTGGCCATCATCATTGCTTACACCTTCCTCTAAAAATATTGAAAAATAGAACACACAGAATATACTAATGAATGACTGTGCGCGGGAGTGCCAGTGCACCGGCTCACACTCATAACAGAGGATAGAACATGGCTATAGTTTAGGCACAAATACTTAAGAATGTCCATGTGAAAAATCCAATGCTTCCGTTTACACACAAGTAACGTCTAGGCAGACAGACAATGAACGAAACGTAATCTCACAAGACATTTAACGTCAACATTTTGAGACAGTATCTTTAAGTATTTGTGACAGTGCATGCTTTCATGACATTGGTGGTTTTGACTCTGTTGGTACAATATTGACACAATCTGTATTGATGAAGACCTGTATTCTTTTAAAACTGTATCCCCAAGGGCTTAGTCACTGTGAACTGATGGGACATTTGGTACCACTAAAAGGGTCATTTATACTTAGTTGTGCATGCGGTGTCTCCCTACAAGCTCACCACGTGTTGTGTTGCAACGCGTAGTGAGCTTGTATACCGTCCATTTCCGGTGCAAGACATCGGCATGCAACAAAGTATAAATCAGGTGAAAGATTGTGACTCTAATTAAACATCAAGGGGGATTGTGGGGAAAATACAATACAGTGTCACATGACCATGAAACTTGTTTAAAGCTCCTACAAGACAACCTTCAGCACATGTTACAATGTATGTGCTTATACGCATATTGACTTCATTTTTGACTGAGGCATCCAACATTTTGGCAATTGTAGGATCATAATAATTGTGTAAATGCCACTTACTGTAGTTCTTATGTTGAAAAATTGATTGGTTTGATTGACATTTTCAACATAAACATGGTAGTGTTGTTTCCTATGGTAGAGTCACAATATTTTGGGTGGACCATGTGCCCATGCCACAAAATCAAGTCCAGGTCAGTTTAGAGTATCTAAGCCCAAATTATAGAATTACATGAGACAGAAACCTTAATGCAAACCAGCATATCCTTTTTTTTTCTTTTGCTATTTCAGCGGTTCACAATCATTATTTGGTAGAAATGGGCCCTACACACTTGAGTCACTGGATTCCTGACTTCAACAGTAAACCAAAGTGTAATTGTGATATAAGACAGGCGTCACAGGCCACAATACTGTCTGTAATAACCGAGAAGCAAATGACATGGGAGCATACAACTTTACTGTGATGTCAAATAATGCATGATAAACAAATTGTGAAGCCTCATTCGTTGCATTTGACAATGATTTGAAACCTTTTTCACAGCATGCTCAGTTTTGTCTGAACTTTAAAGAGTATTGGATCGTCCCATGGGGGGAAATTACTTTTCTGCATTCACCCATCAGACACAGGCATGCAGGGGGGACACTCTGACATATACATAGGTGAGCCGAGGGTCGAGCTTGTGACCTTCTGATTACCATATGGCCTCTCTGCCCAGCAATTATCTGCCCCCTTTAACTTATCTTCACACAACAGCTCTGGGAAATGAGGCATTGGAGAGGATAGATACTCCCTTTCAATAAGATAACTTTTAAATCAAGTGATATAATTTAGGTAAATATAGTTCATGTTCACTTGAAGCTAGTCTAGGACAAATAATATATTCTTCGCTGAACTGGGGTCCCACAGGGATCCGTTCTTGGCCCCTTCCTTTTCTCTTCCCATCTTAACCATGTCTTCGCCGAGAATAGCCAATCTGCAAGCTCACAACGTGTCACAACACAGCACGTTGTGAGCTTGCCAACGTGCCAGCTCCAAATGTTCCTCTATTATGACGTGCCCAAAATAGGGATGCATGGGTTCATGTGGTTAAATATCCTCTGCCCAAGCATCTCTCAGTATCAAAGTAGTGCTAGCTATTGCATTAAGGTTTGTTTATCTCTAATGGAACATAATGCATTTTGTCACTTATTTACTTTTTTTTTCTCCGCATATAGATGATATCCAGGTTCCTGACAGAAGTAAGACATTTGTTATGATTGAGAATGCACCACACAGTATCTGTAAATACTAGATCTACAAAACTATTTACAACACACATATAGGTAATCTTTATATCACAGTCTATTGCATAATGGTGATAATCTTTAGTTTATAAATATTATAAATGTACACATAGTTTTTAAGCAACGTTACATAACTTCAATCTCTGCCATTTGAAATTAGGAGTAGAAAAAAATAGCATCCATCCATCCATCCATCCATCATCCATCCATCCATCCATCTCTCTCTTCTCTCTCTCTCTCGCTCTGTCTTTCTCTCCACACTTCGTCCTTCTTGACAAGAATCAAAGAAAGCAGCATTTCAATTGTTCTATTCCCTTTGGACCCATAACACTGTCATGGTCTATGTCAGAGCCGCGGTGAGGATGTTGGCTCAGGAGTATGTATTGCTGTTGCTGAGAGCAACATAACACCTAGCTACTGTGTACGTATGTGTAGACTGAAATAAGGGTTGGGTTCCGGAAATTGGATCAGATTCATTTTGTGAGTGTGCTTTTTGACAGTATTTGTTTTGTGTTGAGTTATTCCACAGTGGTGCCTAAAGCTGCTGAATAGGAGAAGATATCCTTCCTCTTCCCGTTGATTTAAAAAAACACAGAAAATTGTCATTGTCAGGATCCACAATGCATTCCAGTTACAAAACAAAAAAGGAAACAAACAAACTAAAAAAGAACAAGAAAGAAAATCCTTCATACATTGTATATGTTTCTTTATATTTTTCAGAAAGGAAGACTCATGTTTATACTAGAGCTCTTAAATCGCCATTGCCAAATATTCTAGTTGGATTTACACATATATATATATTTATATATATATTTATTTATATATTTATTTGTTTAATATACATTCTTAAGTTTAGGGAGACAATGTGTCTAAAATATAATACAAGGACTGTCTGTACAGGAAATCTATGAGGTTATCTTTTCAGAATAAAATTGGAGCGAAACAAAAATACTGAAGTTCCTCATATTTCTCTTTTGTTGAATCTCCATTTTTAAAAAGTAATCGAAACACATAAGTAAAAAAAAAAGGAAAAAAATAAAATATGGGATCATAAATTTGATGCAAAGCGCATTTTGTCTTGTTCGGTCTCTGTAGTACTACTCAAGACTGAATCTCTCCTAGATCCCGGGGATTCCCTGTGCTGGGATGTGGTTGATGCCGCCACAGCGGCTGCTGCTGCCGCCGCCGCCGCCGAACGCACCGGGGGCAAAGCTCCCGACGACATCTGGCGGAATAAGTTGACCCGCTGGGGCACTGTGGTGCGGAGACCGGTTTGCAGACCCATTCCTTGGATCGCGGTGGCCGCTGCTGCCACAGGTGGCGCGATGGAGGCCAGAGAGTCTCCCGAGGCCGGATGCACTCTGGGCCCTAGGGACGTGTCATGTGGCAAGGAAGGTTGGGAGGCTGACAAGTGCCGCACGTCTCGACTCAAGCTCCCCGACTGGAGAGCCTGTGTGCTCTTGTGGATGTCTCCCCTCTGAGGTGAGGGGACCTGCTGCTGCTGAGGTGACTGTTGCTGCTGCTGTTGCTGCTGCTGTGCTGCCGAAGATGCAGCTGAAGTTGACACAGCGGGCGTCTGCTGCAGCTGTTGCTGCGTTGGAGGGAGGGGTTGCTGGGGCATGGGCTGCTGGATCAGCGACAGCTGGGAGGCAGTGGGCGAGCCGTACTGGAAACTCCGGCCAGCCAGAGGGGTCTGCACTGGTGGGCTGCACATGGCAGCCGTGAAAGAGCAGGGGGACATGATTGCCCCCTGCTGTTGGATCGGGGTCTGGGGGTTTGAGGCGGAAGATTTGAGGTTGCCGTGGGAAACACTAGGGGCAGGGTAGAGTACCTGCGCAGCAGCCGCAGCGGCGGCTGGCAGGATGCGGTTGCTGGAGGCATTGGCGATAGCCGAAGCACTGTAGGTCAATGGTACAGAGGACTGTTGGAATTGGTTGTTGCCTATGGAACTTGAGAAGGGTGGCTGGGCTGGTGAGTTAATGATGGAGTTTCCAGACATCGGTGTTGAGTTCATCCCGGTGACTGACTGCTTGCGGTCTACCATCATCACCATCTCCCTGTCCTGACGAATGATCTGCTTCAAGATCTCGTTCTCCTGGGTGTTGAACACGCCGGCGTTCAAGTCCTTCTGAAACTTCTGCAGCAGCAGCGAGTTCTTCTTCCCTGTTGAAGTGAAACCGACAGAAGTAAGTACATGGCCGTGGTGCACACATTATACAGGAGAGCATCATTAAAGATGCAGTTTTATGAAGGTGTTCTCTAAGGTGCACACTTGCTTATGTACTTTGAATACAGTTTCTACAAAATCTGCAACCTCAAGCTATATAATTATCATAGTGTCCCTACAACGGTTTTGTATTTCAGCATGCAAGGTTTATGTCTCTCTGGCCTGGAATGATTTTAAATGCATTTCAGGTCATTTGTGCCCTGTGCATTTTCACAGAGGAGGTTCATTCCCCAGTGCCTCTCAATTCATGACAAAGATTCTCACATTGATTTGAGTGTTTTTGCAATTCTGCAAATTGCATCTTTAAGCCAAGCAAGGGTGGTGATAGACAATATAAGGAACATTGAATGACAGTGATTATGATGATAACAAGTATGACATCTGAGAAGAGTGAGAGGTTTGTTAACACACATCACTAATGTGGACTAGTGTGACATGAGAGCACAGATCGGCCAGGTATCAATGTAATGTAATTATGATGAGACAATAATATACGGTATAAAAACTATATATTGGTGCGGTTGCGTGAGTGCGTGCGCAAGTGTGTGATGTGTGTGATGTGTGATGTGTGTGTGTGTGTGTGTGTGTGTGTGTGTGTGTGTGAGATGTGTGTGTGCGCGCGTGTGTGCACGTGCGTGCATGTGTGCACAGAAATTCCATGTTCAAGGACAGAATACAGATTCTGTTAACTATAGGACAGTTCACTTAAGACACATCACAGGGATACTTACAGAAAGCACTATTCATAAACACATCAACAAAACCACAAACTAGTTCTATAACATGATACCAATATTAGACACAGATTATTATTAATACTATGCCATAAATATTATTGGACTGCTAGTCACCTGAACATCATACACGATGGAAAAGTATATATAGCAATAATGGAGTGAATCACAATCTTGTTTTATTCAAAATCCACTGCAGGTCATCATCTACAGTATTTGTATGAATTAGGATAAAATATTGTCTGTGTTGGTCTGGGAAACACAGGTAATCAGAAGAAGTATATTCCGTTTATTCAACAATGAAAGCTCTCCTAGCCTATTATAAACCAGTAACAATGAAATGGTTATTAATATACATTTACCACTTTTGTGGTTTTATGTGCCAAACTATGGTTACATTCTATGGATTAAATGTCATGTAGTAAAAGGATGATCACTTTGAATTTGTTATTAGGCAAGAGGCAATATTTCCATTTACAAAATAGAACAATCTGTCTAGGTTTAATTTATTTATATAATAATATATAGGCCAAGGAAGTAATTCACTTCTTGAATATTTATTTTATTTATCTTTTTTTGAACCTTCATTTTACACCGGAAAGCAACGGAAATTAATATGGGCTGAAACATTGCCCAAATATGGAGTCTATAAATATGTCATATACTGGCCACATGACGCCCAAAATCCACATGGAAGCCATGCTGTTATTAGAACCAACCTATATCTTGCTTGCATTATAATGGTCCATCATCTCAATTCTGCTGTGACCTCTTAATTGATTGAGAGGTGTTTGAACTTTATTTATGGGGGGTATTTCTTTTTGGCTGTTGACCTTTTCATGTGGAACAGCAATCTTCTTTGTTGTAAGCATGACAGAGTGGGGTTTTAGTGCGCTGAAGGCTCCAGCCACGGACCATTAATCACTAAGCCTTGAGAACCTAGCATGCTGTACGGTTAATAATGTCACGTTGATGTCAGGTGAAAACCTTGCATGTCCAAAATCGTCCCTTTTTTATTATTATATTAAAAAAACGTTTTGAAATCGTCAAAATAGCTGATCTACAATCTCCCAATGCGATGTATTTGTAATGCGTGTTGCCAGCTTGTAGGTCTGCTATCTTCACTGCTTTTGTGTGGCAGCGGTGGCCGAACGGATTGCGGAGCGGTCTTGATACCGGAAGGTCGCCAGTTCGAATCAGTGGTCCGACACGTTAAAATTACCACCGCTGAAGTGCCCTTGAACAAGGCATTGTATTTAGGCTTAGTTTTAGTCATCATAGCTTAGTTTTCATTTAGTTTCCATTTAGTTTTCGTCAGTGAAAAATGGTAGTGGACGGACATTATTTTGGTCATAGTACCTATTAGTCGACAAAATCAACTGCTTTTCACCCCAGAAATACTGTATCCTACTAAATCTGTCACCATCCCAGGAAATCCAGTTCTTCGTTTGAGGTCAGTGTGTGGTGGGCATAGTATCATCATCTACCACAGGCTTGGGTGACTAATAACTAATTCTAACAGCAGGACGTTAGACTATTGTTAACTTACAAGTATTCAGTGATGGCAATTTTAAAGGTGACAGGGTTAAATTCTGTTGATGGGAAGGACATAATCATGTTATTTTTTTTTACAAACATTTGCAAAAATTTGCTTCCAAAGCAAATTGACTAAGACGAGTGTCTTTTTAATAAAAATAAAAATATTGATTCATTGTCTCTCTCTCATATATAAATAAAATATTGATTCATTCACCAAGCAGCTCAATACAAATTCAAATGCTTCTTCAATATGTGAAATTTTATATAATTGTATATGAACAAAATTAACATACTGGTAGGAAAAACCTTGAAATAATGACCACAATATACAGTTAAAATTAAATAAGTTTTGACATAATAAAAATGGAAATCATTTGTGGTGTGTGTGTGTGTGTGTGTGTGTGTGTGTGTGTGTGTGTGTGTGTGTGTGTGTGTGTGTGTGTGTGTGTGCGCCTCAAGCTAAGCTAAGATGAATACGTATCATATTAATATTCAAGTATTATATAATCCATACAGTATATCTGTATACAAGGGCTGTAGCGAATAACCGATACGAACCGGGACGAAGAGGTGTTTGAATCTTTACATTGCAACTACGTGAACCCTTGGATCAATCTAAACGTGTGTGTGTGTGTGTGTGTGTGTGTGTGTGTGTGTGTGTGTGTGTGTGTGTGTGTGTGTGTGTGTGTGTGTGTGCAATTGCGATTCAGATTATAACACAACATCAGTATGCACCTTGGACGGCGCACTTGTCAACGCAAAAGGCTATTGACCTCTCGGCACTCACCACACTCATACTGCTTTACCACAATAATCATAACAGACTTATAAAGTCAATGATCCTAATAGTTCAATTGCTGGACTCACTCCGTCTTTTCCTTTTGGCTAGGAGGATCATGGTGTATTATAATTCTATTATAATTTCTTACATAGTTGTAATACATTATAATAATGTATAACATCCGTGTTACTATAATTGGTCATTGGGTAATATAAGTAAAATGAAATAAATAAAAGTCTTCTGAAAGAATATATATTCAAAGATTTGTGCCGCATTTTCACGATTTTTCAAAAATAGCAGACCTACAAGCTTGTAGCGCGCCACTCGGTGGCGTGCTATGAGCTTGTAGATCTGCTATTTTTCAATAGCTAAAGTATAACATAATGCTTAGTTAAAACACCAAAAGGGGTTCCCGCCCAGAATGGATTAAAGCACCCGATGACCATTTATAGTGAATCACACTATAATGCATTATACAATCAACAATGATTATAATGCATATTTTATAAAGTATTAAATTATGAGAATTATAATACACTATGTGAGTGTCCAGCAATTGAGAAGTATCATTGACTTTATAAGTTATATGTGTTATGATTGTTATAAAGCATTATGAATATGTATGAATGCTTAACTGCAATATACAATGTTATAAGCACATCATAAAGCATTCTAAGTATCTATTAAAAATCATTGAAAACATGGGCTTCATAGAAAACGCTCCCGCTGCTCATGGCACACACTGTGCACGTGCCTTTACACTTTACATTATGTGTGCGCATACACAGGTGCATAGGTGTGTGCATGCATGTGTATACAGATACAGTATGCAGATGAGTCTTGACTGCATGTGATAATGCATGGACAGTGGTGGTAAAAGTACTCAAATATTTTACTTAAGTAAACGTATCAATACTGGCATGTAGATTACCAGTTACCAGATTACCGTTACAAAGTAGAAGTCTCGTATTCAAAATGTACTCAAGTAAAAGTACAAAAGTATCGGCAACAAAATGTACTTAAAAGTACTAAAAGCAAAAGTACTCATATTGCAGAATGTCCCATTTCACAAGTCAAAAATGTGTATACAATCTTTTGAAAATAGACGATCTACAAGCTCACAATGCGTCACATTGCAACACATTGTGAGCTTGCAGATCTCCAAAATCTCCAAAGTAACTAGTAACTATAGTTTTCAAATTAATGTAGTGGAGTAAAAGTACAATAATTGGATCTGAGATGTAGTGGAGTACAATTAAGTAAAAGCATTGAAAATTAGAAATACTCAAGGAAAGTACAAATACCTAAAAATTTTACTCAAGTACAGTGCTTAAGTAAATGTACTTAGTTACTTTCCACCACTGTGAATGGATACAGTGTTTTGTGTAATGGCGGGTGCAGGCAACACTCGCACCTCACCAGGTGGTCGACGTGACGTCAGTGCAGTCTCTAAAAATAAAGCAGCTTAAAGCGTGCTTCTGTTGTGACTCTCTTAATGAGGACCTTTTTTTTTAAAATACATTTTTGTGTTTTTCTCTTGAAAATCCAGTAGTCAAATCACATGTAACACAATTCAACATAATCTTTTTTGCACAGATGAAAACGTGAAAAACTGGAAAGTGAAATGGAATTTCTTGCATGAAACAAAAAACAAGTATGGTATTGCATTCGTAAAGATCTCTTAATCAAAACACATGATTTACTATATGTGAACACAGTTAAAATAAAATAGATGAAATAGATATCAACAGAGAAAAACTATGCATGTTCTCATATTCTACAATACTTTATAATCTTTATATTATTCAAAGTCAGTCAAGGTCATTATGGCATGTAATATTGAATCAGATACTTGTTTCCTTGATTGGTTATATCTTACGTTTCACTTCCTGTTTAAATTGATATGTTCATTAATCCATCAATGCTAGTGTACAGTAGGTAAGTTGATTTATGTATCACTGAGGGAGGAATTCAGCTGTTCATATACTGTAACCTTGTAGGCCAAGCTCTTGGATAAACTAATTTGAAAGTGCTTCCATTTTAGCATGCCTCTAGGTCATTTTTCCCTTGTGCGAATATAATTGGAATGAAGTGTTTACCTGATGCCTACTCGTCGGCCAGGACATTCTTGAAAACGAGATGAGCTCGTCTCAAGACGGACTCCTGGTCAAATAATTTTTAGATAGATAGAAAACGTCAAATGTGCAACATATTATCGGCGTCAATGCATGTCACTTCTTTCTTTTCTTTTTTTTTGGAACGAGACAAGCACTTAACCAAATGAAGTTCATATCAATAAACGATACAACCAGCACGGATCATGACATTGTATTTTCCCGTGTATGAGACAAAACCCCCTTTAAGATTAGCCCCAATAAACACTTCTGGATTAAGGGGAAGTGTTATTCAAAGGGCCGCTCTTATGTGTCGGTGTTGAACGACATTGTTGGCATGCAAAAAGCCAACATACCTAGTTCCTACATGAAAAGGGCAAATGTAGATTAATACCGCTTTGGTCAAAGGGCATGTGTTTTGAAGGGCACAATTTAGAAAGTTTGTACAGTTGTCTACCCTAAAGATTCTATATACTAATTTACACCAAGAATTAAGTGTGTCCAAAAGATTATCTTCTTCTCAACAGTGAGACATACTGTACAGTACTGTACTAGATCCCTGGAGAATTGAAATGGTCTTATGACCATAATTGATGCTGACTGCTTGTCACAATAGTATTTCAATGTTGAGTCAATACTATGACTGGAAAGCAATTCAACAGAAACAAACCATAGCATGGTGAAACTGTAGGCCTATACATCTAACAGAAAATACAGGCTGCATGGCGTAATCACTGAGATTTGTGCAATATTGTCATTAGAATGTAAAGCAATAGGACACTTTGGTAAAGGTTTGTGTTGTGTAGTTACCTTGCCATGATGTAACTCCAACGGTGGGCAAGATATTTAAAAAAAGAATTGATCCACCAGCTCTCAAAGTCACAATTGTACCACATGGATGAGCACAAACAAAACTGATTCTGCCAATATATAGCATCATAAAACTCGGTTCTGCACTCATTTTATCCTGTTGATTTAGCTAGTTGTTATTGGGAAAAAACTGCAGATCCATATCTGGATTGTAAAATCAACAAAAAGTTGATTTATTTTTTTAATAAATAAAAAATAAAAAATAAAGGAATGCAGAACTGGGTTTGTGATTAGTTATACTGTATATATTGGCAGAATTGGCTTCATTTGCATTTGTTTGTGTGTTGAAAGACTGACTTTGAGAGCTGTCTCCGGTTGCACTGTAAGTAAGTCAACGAGGAGCATATTTTGACATTTCTAGTCAATGAAGAAACTATTTTTGATATCTCTCCCACCTTTGGAGTTACATAATGCTAAGGTAACTACGGCACACACAGCCCAAATCTCTACCGAAGTGTCCTATATTGCTTTAACCTAAACACAAAATGATGCACAGCTTTTTAACCATTTTGAACCTGGCATCCCTATTTAGGGGGAGTCATTATAGAGCGTCGCAGTCCCGCCCTCTACCATGGACCAGGAAATGATTCTCCGTTCATTTTCCTCATAGACATTTCAGAAAGTATTTATTTAAAGACGTTTACGCCGCGGACAAAGCCAACTCGAGTCGTGACAAATCATGACAACAAACACAATTTTTGGGGCCGAAAAAATAATTAGAAAGAAGAAAAAACGTCAGGTTACAACACTTTTTTGTTGTTTTTCTTCTATGTAATTATTTGTTTGGTCCAAAATATTGTGTGTGTTGTCATGATTTGTCACGACTCGAGTTGGCTTCGTAAGACGCTTAAAAGGTCTTTAAATAAATACTTTACGAAATGTCTATGGGAAAAATGCATTGGGATTCATTTCCTGGTCCATGGTAAGGGTAAGACTGGTAAGACTGCGACGCTCTATAGTGTAGGTGAAAACAAAATTCAACATTTCAACATTTTCTAAAATAGCAAAAAAAAAAGCAAATCTGCAAGCTCACGACGCATCATATCACGACGTGTTGTGATCTAGTAGACCTGCTATTTTTGCTATTCATTGTATGATGAAGTATAGGGCTTAAGTGGTTAACCTTGTTGCAAATAAGGCCTGACGTCGAAATAAAAAAAAGGTCTTCTGAAAGATTTGTGCCGCATTTTCATGATTTTTCAAAAATAGCAGACCTACAAGCTCGTAGCGCGCCACTCGGTGGCGCACTATGAGCTTGTAGATCTGCTATTTTTCAATAGCTAAAGTATAATGTAACGCTTAAAACACCAAAAGGGGTTCCCGCCAAAAATGGGTTAAAAAGCAAAGGATGAGAGTAAAAACTAACTATATGAATCAATCAAAAATGCTGTGAGAATAATGAATCTTTGTATTTGCCTCTTTTAAGTTGAGAAGAATGAGGCGAACCTTTTTAAGGGTATGCTTTTGAAATTTAAACTTGAAAAGGTTTAAATTATGCAGATGCAGAAGATGCTACAGTATGACATGATCAAAAATAAACCCCATTTGCAAAAATAAGACTCTGCCCATGAGTCTAGATAAGACTGAATGCATACAGTATATTTTTTGAAAGCTTAAGAGCTACCCGACTTCATTATACACTCACTTTAAATTCAATACAGTCCAATTTATTCATGAATGTGATCTTCAAATGCAGCTTAGCAGAATCTGAAATGTTTTACATACAATGTTCCGATTGTCCTGTTCGGGTGCTACGAAGTCCATTATTTAAGCCCAAATTATTATACAGAATGTTACAAAGATAGGGCCCTATTTTCGCCAGTGCATTGCCCCTTATCCCCCAACTTCTTTGCCCTTTTTTCCCTCTCTTTTTTTTTTTACGATTTAGAAAAACATTTAAAAATGATTCAACTAGCTGATCTACATCGACACGTTGTGAGCTTGTAGATTGGCTATTTAAAACTATTCAATAATGTTTTTGAAAATAATAATAAAAAAAAGGCAAAGAGGTTTAGGGATAAGGGGTAAGGCACTGGCAAAAATAGGTCCCATAATGTATACCGGTAGGCTGAAAATGCATAATAAAAGCATGCAACGTTATAGATAAATGTAAAGTTTACAACAAAATTGCCAAATGTAGGCTATGACTAATCATTGCCCTGGTTGTATACATACATGTGCCCCTTTTTTAACAGTAGTAAATGTGTTTAACCCAACCAAATTAATTAAAGCACAATCAATTATGGCCAAGTTCCACAAAAGAATTTCCTCTATCACACATTGAAAAAGAAAAGGGAAGGATTATTATTTATTTATTTTCTCCAAATGACCGTTCGGGAGACACAGCACCAATTCTGTGTGAAGCCTGCTAATGAGGCGGGTCAGGTGATGTCACCATGCCCAGCTCATGGCCCCATTATAATCTGTGGTTGAGTTGGGGTGGTTGGGGTGCTGCTCATACCCAGGTGTGCGGATGAGTGGAAGGAGGGGCGGAGGCACATGCATGTGAGGTTAGCTTCCGTCCACTCGCTGGGATTCCAGTCAGGGGTCAACACCAAACCAATGAAGGGACAACCTGACTCCCTCCCGGACAGCGACATGCACTGCCTTCCAGTTAATCCATCCACAAAATGCTACTTTGCCACTTTCGAATGATCAGTGCTTATTACAAAGGAGTCTTTAAAAAAAACATTACTTTAGACAAACAAAGAGGAGAAATTTGAAATGAGTAGAGCATACATATCATGCAGCACAAGATGACAGACACGGTGCTGTGGTGAAAAAAGAAGGAGGCAAACACTGATGGAGACAAGACAAGGCACAATGACAGGCAAAAGATCTGCAACCAATCGGACCAAGGAATTAGATGTAGTGCGCAGGTCTTACCGATGCGGTCCAGTCTGTCTATGGCGACAGTCTCAAAGGCCCGTCGCATCATGGGGTACTCCTCCAGCACCTCGTTGAAGTGGTCAACAGAGAGGGAGAAGAGACGGCAGTAGGTATCGGCCCGCACGCTGGCTGTTCGGCGGCCTTTGGTCAGCAGGCAGATCTCTGTTCAGGAGGAAGGGAGGGAGAATGAAAGAGAAAGAGATGAGGGTTTTAGGAGTTTGAGATAAACATGAAGAGATGCGATGGGGGCAGAGAGGGTCAGGAGAGACAGACAGAACAAAGCAGAGGTTGAAGACATAAGAAATCATCAGTGAATAAAGAAATTCTTTGAACATTATTGTCTACCCTGGATGTACGGCCCCAAACACGCAAAGAGAATTCCACATTAATTTAGTTTGACATAACTAAAATGACAAGCTCCGCAGCATCGCTGTCACTGCTTCCGTACAAAGTCAATTCATCATCCTGCTGAGAGGTTATGTGTAATTAAACTAATTACACTGTAATGTGGTTAGCTTCACATCATGCATCAGTGGAACACACAGTTGCCACTGAAACCTGTACAGATGAATGAGAACACCATCCAACATTTTGGTTGATATCATATTAATAATAATATTGCCAGTAGTGTCATATTACTGCCATCAGTGCTGTTTTGTAGGCTACAGAGAAAACATGTCTGATTTTCCAAAACAATGTCTATAGGGGAGTCTGCATTCTCAGATCCGTTTGGTTCCCAGATGATAATTAATGAGATGGCCAAGGGCATTATGAGCAATAATCTAAGAGAAGATTGAGAGAAATAGGAAGATTAATAGTGTTTTGGGAAAAGTGACTGACTTCATATAAAACCAATTCCTTTCTGTCACAACATCATGGCATGTGCATTAAGAGGATGCCATAGATGTGAAATAGGAAGCGTCAATGTCTGCCGCCTAGTGCCTAGGGCGGCAGTTAGAAGAGGTGGCACAAACGTAGCCTCGGGACCAAGGCTTTTTTCGTTTGAGGAGCTGGACTTATTGATTAAGATAGCCTAATAATGTATGGATCTATATGGTATGGACATCATTGCTGGTTCGTTTCGTGTTCCGTTCTGTGGAAAGAAGATTGCGTATCCCTGTGGGATACGGCCTAGGGCGCTAATTCCCTAAGGGCCGCCGCTGGTCGGATGACAAGCAAACAGCACTCATTGCTAAAACTAGGTACTAGAAACATTTTGAGAGTTATTAAAAGAAAGTTCATTGCAGATCAAATCCTTCATATTGGGACAGTGGTGTGCTTGGCTTTCAAAGCAGTGCATAGATTTTCCAGCCGAGATCTCTATTGTCTGGCAACGCTTCACCAGTAAAGGCCTATTCATATTCCAGTTTTAAGTGATATGGTGACCACCGAAACGGTGGATGGTGGTATTAGTAAAAACAAGTCATGTGTTTGGGTGAGCGGTGAATCGCTTACCACCGCGGTGTGGCGTAGGTTTTGGTGGTCACCTTATCACCTAAAACGAATAGGCCGTAACAGTATACAGACTGAGATCATGAGACCAGTCCTAGTTCACTCGATCTACCAACCAATATAGCACATTTGTTGACCAAGGTGACCTCAGCAATTAAATAAAACATTGTTTTCATCAGCACAGGGAATAGATGATTAAGTAGTTAACGTATGGACATTTGGTGTCCTGAGCTACCAGATGGTGTGTTAACCACTGGGCCAGGACGTACAATGGAAGCTTAATTACCTCATCATGGTGCCCGCACTTTTTTGACTTGAGAACTGCTTTTAAAATGACCAGCTCAACAATATAACAACCACAAAATAATGACCCTGAAAATAATAAAATGTGTACACTCTGAAGCGATATTGCCCTTTGCCCCTGTTAAGTGTTGACTTGATCCCATATGTAGTCCTTCTGAGGAAAGCAAGGATTTTACAGAGACTTTGGAGATGGAGTCACTTGGAGGAGGGAGGGAAGAGGGGGGAGGGAGGGAAGAGGGGTGAAAAAAAATCCTGGGAATTGCACTTGTGTCATATGTATACATAGAAAGGCTGTCTATACTGTACTGCTTTTTCCAAATAAAAAAAATAATATAAAAAAAAAGAAAATAATAAAATGCACCGGAGATACTTTTCTTTTTAGGAGCAGGGCACACAGTATACTGCTTTTGTAATCTACTGGTACATATGCCTTTGTGATCTACTGGTAGATCTCGATCTACCTCTGGCAACCCCTTCCGTATAAGTATAGAAACAAGAAGGTGCACTCTAAGTAGAACATTGTGTAGTAGGCTGCTGTTGTACGTATATTATGAACGGGGGCTGACTGAAGAAATAATGCACTCATTCATTCATGCACGCAACCACTGGCACGGAGTACGTCAATTATAATATAAAGGTCATTTCACCCATCGGTTTCTGCCCGCTAGGACTATAGTATTACAGTATGCACAGATTGATAATAAAAATGTCATGGAATAATGTAATCGGATATGTTCTCTTACAGTATGTTCATGGGCTCTTTCAACCATCCATATCAGAACCACTTACTGTATGAATGCACACACACACACAGAACATTGTCATAATAAATCAGACTGCACTATATGGTAGAGCAGGTGTGATCTGTCCGTTCTCATTTATTTTCAATAAAGGAATGAAGACATGGATTATCGTTCAAGTTTGTGCCTGATTTCCTCTGAGGGACAAAAAAAAAGATGCGTGGCTTTTGTATTGCAAGTTGTGTGAAAATATCTCTGGGTGTGAATGCAGTGTTAGAGATGTTCTGATGGAAAAAGCTCCTCTGCAGAGGGAGAGAGTGAGAGAGCGGGAGAGCGAAAGAGCGAGAGAGCGAGAGAGCGAGAGAGCGAGAGACAGAGAGACAGAGAGACAGAGAGAGAGAGAGAGAGAGAGAGAGAAGAAAGTGTTCTATCACACTCTCAGGACAGGGAACTGACTGCATGGTCATATGGGTATACTGTAAGTCCTGTCAAGTCTGCCCCTGACATTTACAAAGATACTGAATGTTCCAGGAGCAACCAACTCTTGTGCAATTTGGACGTTCAACATACAGTATAGTAGGCTACGGTACAGTGAGAATTCAATTTAAGCAAGCACTTATTTTACATATTTGTATTTTGTATACGATACAAACTGACACATCATCATTAATAAACCTTGATGATTCAGTTCTATAATTGTTTGTTTTTTTACAACAGCAACCTGTTTTAAAAGTTGCCTTTTGCCGTTTGTCATTGAGGTATAGCATCATCCTCTCCTGGACCCAGAGACGGACTTCCCTGCAGAAGTGCCAGGAGTGGGGTCTGACTTAGGACTTAGGAAACAAGTTCAGATGACCACTGTTTCTGTTGACAATACCTGTCACTGTGCTGTCCGTGTGTGAGCGAGTCCAATTTGCATTTTTGGTTGACTCAACGTGACAACGTCCCTGAATATTTTTCAACAAAATGCATGACTCGAAAACAAGGCAGGAGCATCCGACAGTGCGGAGCCTTGAGGCTCGTTAGGCGAGCCAATGCCATGGCCATGAGTGACAACAAGCACGGTGTCCAAGTTGGCCGGACAGGTTATCACACTAACCAAACGTGCACTCCCTCTGCACATCGACGAACAGCGGTTATTTTGTGGACAACTGGTTTATACGTGTACCTTGATGCCCTTATTAGTCAGGCGGGAAATTGACATGATAGTTCAGTTGGTGATACAAGCATGGAATTTTATACAGATGACCTTCATATTATGACCCTAATTTGATAATCAACCTCCGGCCAAGGAGAATTCCTACATTTGTAAGATGGAAACCAGTTTTCCAAATGGCTGCGTTTTGGACTAAGCCTACATTACGTTGATGGGACTGTACATTTTTGCTTTCACTGTCATTTTAGTATAAGAGAATTATGTTCGTTCGTAATTTAGCTGCAACTGAAAATCTTTTTTAAAAAAAAGAAGAAAATCCATATAGGAATTTTGCATGGCTGGAGGTTGATTATCAGTAGGGCCAAATTCCATGCTTGTATGACCAACTGAACTATCATGTATCAGCAATTTCCCGCCTGACTATAGATCTCCTGCTAATGGCCACGTGTGACTATACTGTAGTTTTCAATATTCTCTCTCTCTCTCTCTCTCTCTCTCTCTCTCTCTCTCTCTGTCCATTGCTGCACCCCGCATTTGCTTCTCCTCTACCCCTCTTTCTGGTTCTAGCCACAGTTGGGTCGTAGTAGCCTGGTTGTTGAATTGAATGTGATTCACACCAGAGAGAAAGAAAAGAGTGAGGTGTCTGACACACAGCCAGCTGCTCCCCAGTCAGAGCCCATCTCCTAATGCTGTACTCATGCATATGGGAAAAGTACCAGCTGGGCAGAAGGCAAGAGCAGGTGGCTGAGAACCAGCAGAACACAGCCAAATGAGTGCTGTAGCGTTTATGCCTTGGAAAGCAGCAGATAAATTAACAAAATGGGAAAACCAGTGCTTAGTTTGATATTAATTCAAGCATTTTCCCTCACGTGGTCATTTAGTTTATATAAACTCATTATACAGCCCAAACCACAG
>NC_136797.1:27533655-27568655 GCF_951216825.1 Electrona antarctica
ATATTTGAGACTATTTTATAATGCTCATAAATTGATGATATGCACACGGCTGCCATCTTGCCAGCAAGGTGCTACCTATAGGTGCAACTTCCCATAGACAGCCCATTCATCCAAAAGGAAAGTCCTATTTAATTGTATTAAATAACGGCAAACTCACCAACACACGAAAAGCTTTAATTATCGTCTTACTCATGCAAAGTGTTACATAAAAATCCACAGTAGACATGTTATGAGCTACTTCCTGTCAAGAAATTACTTGCAGATGAATATGTTGTGTCAGAGTTTGGAAGCACTCGTTATCAGTAAAGCAACCTCCTGCTGCCTCCTGCATTATGTGCAAATTCAAAACAGGTGGTACACATGGGCTGTTGAGTGATAGTCATAGTGAGTAGCTCATAACATGTCTACAGTGGATTTTTATTAAACAAACACATTGCAGATAGAAAGAGGATAATTCAAGCTTTCCCTACAGCTGCAATGTTGGTGAGTTTGACGTTATTTAATACAATTAGATAGGACTGTTCTGTTTGGATGAATGGGCTGTCTATGGGAAGTTGCACCTAGGTAGCACCTTGCTGGCAAGATGGCAGCCGTGTGCATATCATCAATCAAGTGCTCTGTGCTCAAAGTGAGGTTAGCACAGAGCACTTCATTATAAAATACAAATAAATAATATTTTCATAAGACTCTGTCTAAGGAGTCTCCTTAACTATTTGTGCGGCGAGCAAGTCTTTTTCTGCCAGTTTTCTTTCGTTTTTGGGACCTCCACACCTGCAGTCAATCCGCAAAACAAAGGACAAAGAAGGGCGCAACGGTTTCCCCTGTACTTTAGATTCATATATTATACATACTCTATCATATATATTCTATTTCCAGCTTGAATATGGTGATACAACGAATGATGGAATTTAGTGCGGCACATGGCTCAGTGCGTAACACTACAAGATACGTACATACGGTACAAGACTGCGCAAACGCAAAGCACAAAGTAATTTATCTTACCTGCACTTGTGAATACATTCTCACTGTTCCCCTGCACTCTTGTTAGCTGTGTATGTGGCTACGGTTAACATCTTAATGACCCTGAATGTGTTAATAATGTAAATCAAAGGGCTATGAATATCAGGTTGTGTTGTACAGAGAGAGTGACCTTCTCTGTGCTAAATGTATTGTTTGATACGTTGATTGACACTGGTTGGTTTCATCTAGCATGTTGAGGAGGATCCATGCATCTTGTCAGTTCTTCTCCCCTTTGAAAGATGTGATGAAAGGTGTAGTAAGAGGAACCAACCATCTTTGTTAATCTACAGCACGATGAGAATGTGTATCAAGGGATCTCTGGGCATGTTTAAGTTGCCAGATGAAAATATACTCCTCATCTCGAATCTCCAGACAGGGTGTGATTCATGTTCCAAAAATAAAACCCCACCTGCCATTCCAAGACCCCTATATATATATTTTTTTTTTTATGTTTTTACTACTTTGATCCAAAAATATAGCTATAAAGCCTTCAAAGGTAAATCAAAAATACTATCCTCGTTTCGATTAGACTGTCAGGAAGCTGAGGCAGTTAGTTGTACAGTATAGAGAGGGGAGGGAGGCTTGATACATCTGAATCAGTGGTTCTCAAAGTGGGGTCCAGGGACCCCCTGGGGTCCTCCAGGGGGTTCCACGGGGTCCCCAGCAAAATGTGTTAACACTTCTGATGCCTAGGCTGATCTATACGCTGCATCCGCGCTGGTTGATCATAACGTGGATGTTTTGGACTCATGTCTGACTTCATGGTGCATCGCGGTTACAATATTAATGCTTCTAAAGAGAGATCAGACTTACTACTATCAAAATCAGCTTAACCACTTGAACCGTATAGGCTGTTTGAAAATAGCCGATTTACAAGCTCTCACCATGTCGCATCACAACGTGTTGTGAGCTTGTAGATCGGCTTTTTTTTCTCTGATTTTTTTTTACATTTGGGAATGTTTCATATGTACTGTATGGCACCTTTTTTATGTGAGTTTACAGCCAAATACAGTACATATTAATTTGGGGGTCCTTGACATAAAAATATTTGAGAACCACTGATCTGAATCAATCAATCAATCAATCTTTATATTTAGCTTTCGATCCATGCAGAGCGTTTGGACTCACCTCCTTTAGCGGGTCATTGAGCTCACTAAGGATGTTGTCCTCATCAAAGATCTTGCCTTGATAGCGATGCTCGTAGTAGTCATGGATCTTCTGCCGCATGTCTGCAGGAAGCTTGTGGAAGGACATGTACTGCTCCACTTGTTTGTACTGAGAAGACAAAGAAGGACAATGGATTTTATTTCAGTAGGAAACCATATCAGGGGGAGGACGGGGTATGTGGTTCCAGGGGTATGTTGTTCCTTAAGCCCAATACAAAGTCAGATCAAAATGCTGTCAATCAGTTTTCTAATGTTTATGAACCTCCCCTTCTGAGTCATCACAACTGCAAACTCCATGATATTACTTATTTTCCAGATTAGCTCTTAAATAAGCAGGAAGAAAAGAAAAATCCTCTCCGCTAATATTCAACTAGTGACTTGTGAGCTAGAGAACAGTCACAATATACAGTAGAGTACATCATTTTAATCATTTACCTGTAAACTATAAAGTAATGTATACCTGTCATTATCAAAAGCAAGAGCTACATTCTCTTTTAAAAGAACACATTGTCATGGGGGTAGGTTGTGCCTATAGGTCCAGGAACAACAGGGGTTCGGTTGTGCCTCTCAGACAACAAGTGACAGGGAAATGCACAGCCTGCTTTCACTGTGATTTGAAGTAACTAGACTTGTACGTGCCCGTTGGCCACCGGCCTACTTGAGAACGATACCAGGCACTGCACTCGATACCGGGCACTGCACTCCCTGCGGGGGTGTGGAACGCGTGTGTCGAATTTGAAGTCGATTTTACTTAAAAACAAGAGCGGGCCTAATGATGGTGTGGCTTCCCTGTGGAGGTCTGACATGTTAACGGAATCATATTGATGCATACTGGCTGCCTACTGCACAAGAAAGCATGCACAAGAAAGATAGCGAAAGTGTATTTTGTAATTTGCGGGACCCCCTTGCAGATGAGATGGTTCATCTCAAGGGTTTACTTCTAATAAAGAATTTCAGATGATTATCCTGCAGACAGATCGACTCACAGACGAGACGCAATTCTGTATTGTTCGCCCCCTGCAGAGCCAGGCCGTAAAAATAGAAAAAGCTGATGTTGTCGAGGCGCAGTGTAACTCAACAGCAAACTCCCTGAAAGATAATGTGTTTCATAGAGTGTGTGCGTGTGCGTGTGTGCGTGTGCGTGTGTGTGTGCGCGTGTGCGTGTGCGTGTGCGTGTCCGTCCATATGGAGGACAAGCCGTTTTCTGCTCTCAGAGTCATGGTGCCATGTCCTGGTTGTTCTCTCTGAGTGCCGAGGAGGGAGACATGCGATGAGGGAGACAGGTGGTGAAAGGAAGTAGGAACAAGTACAGGCCTGAGGCCATGTCAGAGCAGGGTAGCAGCTCTGATGAGCTATTTACACCGTACAGGAAAGCCCAGAACTAACGTGCAAGCCATGATCTCATGTGAAACATCAATGTATACAATGTGTACATGATGTTCTACATAGAGATTTAGGGTTTGCAGGGAAATATACTGGCGGGGAGGATATTTAGTGTCGAGCGAAAACACTAACAGGAGGGTCCCGATTATAGAGCTGTGGCGCACTCCAATTCAGTCAACCCAAAGTTTAGTGGTTAAAAAGGGTTAAAAGTGGTTGCTTTCATAAATGATGCGTAGCCTGTGAGCCAATTCAGGCAGTACTACAGTATACACTAGAGAGGTTACACACATGTGCAGCCCTCTGTGAGAGATCTACTGTATGTGTCAAGCAGCTGATCAATTGGAGGTCTATACTTAAAGCTCACCTGATTCATTGCTCTTCCGCCTGTTCTATTGTCAGTGTTGCCACTGATGTATACGTGCTTTGTTTGCTCCCACTGCCGCCAGCCCAGTACCATAGGCTTCCATAACGGTACGTTTTTAACAGCGGGCGACGACAGCCAGACGAATTTTCCGGAAGTGCATTATTTGTCTATGGGACTCGCCGACTACCGGTGATCGAAAAGTGGACAGAGCAAAGAAAAGATAAAAATAATTCATCTTTTCGGGCGATAACGGCGATTGGGCGATGTGTCGGCCAATGCTTCTGGGTTCTGTTTCCCCGGGGGGGTTGTTACTTGTTATAGATGTACAGTATCTCCCTGCTTTTAAATGGTTGTCTGCTAATGTGCTGAGCAGGGAGTCGTGTATATAACATCAATATTTTATAAATAAAATGTTCTCAAGCTATTAATGGTCTCAAATTCAATCTATCTTGAGTTATCCGACTGAACTAGAGTAACGTGAGTTAATATTTGTATGTTTTCTCGATGTTGTTCAACTCATTTGGGCACATTTTCACGATTTTTCAAAAATAGCAGAGCTTGTAGATCTGCTATTTTTCAATAGCTAAAGTATAACAATGCTTTAAAACACCAAAAGGGGTTCCCGCCCAAAATGGGTTAAAGTTACGTGTTTGTTTTTATGTTGTTTCAAATTCTGTATCAATGGACAGGGCTTGACAGGCTTGACTCATGAAATAGATCTTGTATCTCAATAGGATTTAGCTGGATTAATAAACGTTTTAGCAGCACTAGCAGATAATTGGCCTGACCCCCCCCCCCCCCCCTCCCCCTGAGGGAATTTCAGATTTGAAACCAATTATTTGCCCAAATGATTCTGTAGTAGTGTGATGGGATTTCATACATCATCGTAATGATATTGACTGGATCAAACTCAGAGTCTCCACAATTTCACATCATAAATATTAAACGTGACTTAATGAGAGCAAGATGACCAGGATGCATCAAATGCTTGTCTTGCATTCACCTCATCAGCACTGAAATCAGCATGCAAATAATTATGTAAATATTTGTTTTATGATTTGTACTTTATGAATATAAATAATGCATCAAGGCAAGGTATTTCCCCCTGTCCATAATTTCACAGGGATTGAGAAGATGTGGCATTTGATCAGCACATGCAGCCTCAGTAGTAATATTAACATCTGCTATTCGCCTTTCTTGCTTTATAGTCTATAGCTTTTACTGTGCATATAATTGGCCTTAACACCATAATACTTCTGAAAGCTGAGCAGGCTGATGATGGGTTGTCTAATGCAGTGATTCTCAATGTGACATATGTATCCTTTGACATCAGATCAACCAGTCAACTCACTGGGGAAAAAATGGACGAGGACAGAATGACAGACCGTTTTCTTAATTTTATAGTAGTATAGTGTAGGATAATGTATATAGTACATGTGTACGTTGAACTGTGTTAATTGCTGTAGGGAATTCTGCTGAGGGTTGGCCTGGTCATGTGGTCTGCTGTTGTAGTACAACGTGCTACTGAGCTCCTGCCAAAATGCTACTGTGCATCTGAATTATAATGATGAAATGGGGTGGAAGAGAGTGTGAATAAAACATTCCAACCCACATCCCCTTAAGGAGGTGGCAGATTAGAAGAAGAGTTTCTGAAGGCTTAGAATCTGCACAGTCAGCTAAAATGTAAGATTTAACCCTCATTACATATTTATGCAAGGACAGTGGGTTCTGATTCCCAAAATGTCTAATAGAGCGTGTGACAAAGGTAAGACGGCCATCGTCTCTCTCTTAATAAGATAGTTACATAAGATAAGATTTTAAAAAACGAGATCAGATAAACCTTTATTTAGGGAATTTCAGGTGTCATAGCGGCAACAACAGTGAGAATGAAACACATAAGATAAGGTAACATGAGAGTTATGAGGCAAGAACCAGATAAAAGAAATACTGATTGAAAAAAATGCTGAGCTGCTGGCCCTATAGGTATCTGCACTGGATCTCTAAATGAGTGAACATGTGTACATGCAGGCTATTAATAAACATAAATGTAAAGTGAAGATGTGTACATTAATTGAACATTAATATAGGACTAAGTGCTCTGGAACCTAAATGCAAATAATTTGAGAAACATAGAAAGAGAGAAATGGCAGCATGGGTCATCCATTTTAACCCAAGACTGGGAAAGCCTATAACGTTGTTATACCTTTAAAACCAGGAAATCATGTTGCTATGTATAATAATACTATAGATAGATACTATAGATTTTACATTTAAGATTTACAAGGCGCTATATCGGCCTCAGGTCGAAATGGGTTAAATCATCCATTTTAAATGTGACCAAAAGTTACACCACAAGGGCCAACGTAGCCCCCGTATACCTGAAAATAAACACTGTCCAGCCTCACTCGGTTTCTCACTCGGCCTCTGGTAATCAGAGAAGAGCAATATTGGTCAGAGACGGTAGCCACCGCGAGGTCACTGGCCCATGCCGCGGCACGCTGCGATGACACGGCAGCACGACTGAGGAAAAGACACCGCTGGTGTGATTGATTTCTCTCGCGGCTGGCCTGAGCCGATAAGATGCTGGGTTTTGTTTGGGGGAGAGATTGATGCATTCTGAGCACATTGAAGAAGTTGCAGCGTGTCACACATAGTTGTGAAATGAGGGTTAGCTGGCGGTCATGTCAGAATATAGAACTAATGATAATCATGAGCAACTGTGTGTTGATTAGATCTTTCATTGGAAGTTTTACCTTGTGGCTTCAGGTCCATTCACATGCATTTATCATCCTCTTTCTGTAAAAATAATAGGCCTATATATATATTATTTAAAATGTTATTATTTAAAATGTTAGTTTTGTACTGACATTTTATTGTGGTCCTGTAATTAGGTTTTACTTACTATAGCGTTACTTTTACTTTGTTGCAATGTTCTGGTGTGTTTCCTAATTCCCTTTGTAGCTGTTACTGTACCTCTTGTCTTGACTGTCTTTGCTAATTGTAAATCTCTGTAGTCATAATTATTGTTAACCTGTACCTTGTTAGCCCATGTGTCTTTAGAAGCTCTGTTCTCTGGTGCTCTTTGTCAGATCTTTGTTTGTATTCATGTAGCCTGTTTCTGTAAACCCAAGACGCCTGTAACCTGATTTATTATTCAGTCATATTTTGTCTGTACCGGTTCCTGTTACCCAAGTGTTTATTCTGTCTGGCTGGAGGAATAAAACTAGGTTTTCCCACCGAATACTGTCTACATTCCCCAAGATGTGGGTCCCGCTTAAAAACCCTTGACCTCTGATATTAGAGACAGGAAACTGAGGGAATGCATATGCAATGCAGGTCCCCAGTCAAACTCGTACCAGGATCGTTTTCTATTATGCAGTTGACACGATATCCTGTGACCCTGGTATTTTTATAATTGAGTTGTAATTCTCCTTTGAGTATATATATTATGTACTACTACTGTTGGAGTATACCAGCTGACCACTCAAATGGAAGACTTTACATGACAAAACAAGGTCTACTGGAGACTCCTACTGTATGCCCTCTCCCCACACACCCTCCTGCAAATAACCCAGTGCTTGTCAGTCCCACTCACATTGGGATGTGCCTCTGGCAAAGAATTAACCCAGATCTGTGCTTGCCAGTGGCACGGTCAGCGTTACTGCTGATATATTCTACATGATCCTGGGGCTGTATGCTGTCTTAAACGATAACATCTGTGGCATGTTGAAAACCATTGTTTAACTAATATGCACGTGTGAAATATATGTGTTGAGTAAAGGTATGATAAAGCAGCCTAAAACATACACGTGTCTCTCTCTCTATGCTCGTGCGCGCGCGCGCACGCACACACACACGCACACACGCACACGCACGCACACACAGCAATTATTATTGCAATCTTCAAACTGTGTATGTACAATGATGCAGTGTAACCGTGGCAGTTGCTCGTATCGTATGTTGAAGACATGAAGACATAATAGCTCTGCTCTCCTACACCTTCTGACCACAATCTCACCTCCTCCTCCACTCCAACTGCATCATAGTAGGACTCACTCTCTATTCTTTAACCAACACGTAGTGTTGCAACATATTATGAACTTGTACAGGTAGATGGGCTATCTTTTCTGTAAAGATATTTACTGTAGAGGGGAAAAACAGAGGGGGTCTCATATAGAGCCCCGAAGGACTCGGGTCAATGAAGTATATAGGGTTTAACCCATTTTGGACTGAGGTCGATTTAAAAAAAGGCTTCTAAATCCTAAAATCTTTCTGAAAAACCCATGTTTCTATGTCAGTGGTGCTCAACCTTTTTCATGTCAAGGACAAAAATATGTAGTTCCAGGGACCTCCCAGAAGCAAATATTTTAGTTAAAAATGTTCGCTCTGAAATATATTCAAAGATTTGTGCCACATTTTCTACAAGCTCGTAGCGCGCCACTCGGTGGCGTTCTATGAGCTTGTAGATCTGCTATTTTTCAATAGCTGAATTATAACAATGCTTAAAACACCAAAAGGGGTTCCCGCCCAAAATGTGTTAAGTGGTTAAACCCTTGTGAATTACAACCTCCTTTCTCCTCTCCCCTTCGTTGAGCCCTGAAGCATTCTGGGTAACCATTAAGACTGAGGGATATCGACCAAAAGTTGTTACAGGTCATTAGTGGACATAGTGACCGTAATTTAAATAAGACTGCTGCCTCCTTCTCCCTTTCTCATCCTCCAACCTCCACACCTCATTGTGTCTCCCGTCTCTCCAGGTTCCATTTGCTCTATTCTTAGCCCGACGTCACACCTCACTCCCTGCATCCACAATTCCACATGCCCTCCTCCATCCTTCAATCCTGCTGTGGTATGTGGTGGACGACATGACCCCTCCCTGTTGCTCCTCTGATCTGCACAGCCATGCGGCAAATCAGCCCTAGCTGGATTCAGCTACACACACACACAAGAACGTGACACTCACAGCCTTTACGTTGTCATAGAACTCCCCGGAGGGACATCAAAAGGAATGCGCTGGGCTGTAGATTAAACACGTTTGCCATGAAGCATATGCATACACTATATCAAGTACTATAGGAGGAGACCTGTCCATCACTCAAACAGCGACTTCTACGGGTGACTTGCTGTCATTTCTTTTCAGTGGAATGTGCTGCGTGGAGGTTTCATCCGACCACTCTGTCAGATATTATGTCCACTTCTTTTAAAATCACCCGCGGGTAAGAATAACAGCTCTGCAGCCAAACAATTGTTGCTTGATAAAAACCTGTGGATACATTCTACTGTAGTGTAATGTGACTCTGTATACAAGGTGCCGCTGCTTGTTTTTTAAAGCAAATACATTTGCAAATGTCTGTCATATACGCATGTTGGATGCTTTCAACTAGCCTGGCTAATAAGCCAGACCGAATCAGCCGTTGGCAAAAACAAAATTTGCCTGCCGGCTACACGACAGTGTGATTTGAGTCTGGCTTATTAGCCAGGCTAGCTTTCAACTAGTTCCAACCACACATTGTGATTGGCTGAGAGACATACAGAACCATGCCAACAACCACAATATACAAATGGGCAAATTAAATTTGCCTCATCACTATTTAAATTATTATCTCTGCCACTGATTAGAATGTCAAGTCAAGGCTATTATTATAGCCGTGACATTATACACAGTCAAATCCAGTGAAATCCGCAGTGGATTTTACTGTGCACTAGAAGCTCCTCTCACTCTGGCATCCTGATCCTCCATCAGCTGTGCTGGTGAGTCAGTGACACAGCACTAAAAAAAAAACATGTGAATTTTGCAGGTGCAGTAGCTCAATTTGTCTGCGAAAAAAGTCTGCAAAATATTTAGTTAAGTGGTATTCTGAAAATAATCAGAGGATAAAGCGGATGTGACGCGCTTCCCCGCTTCCGTTTCATCATTAGAGTCACGCAGATCTGTCCTATAAATAAATAATAAATATAGCTTGCTGCTTATTAGAAATGGAAATTCGAACATAACATGTGAAGATATTTTAAAATATATTTTCGTGAACGGAAATGACAACAGATGACAGCTTCCATTCTCGAGTCACTAGTTCATGCAGGACATAAGAGTCATATATACCCCAGCTGTAATCAGCCTGATTACCTCCATTTCTAATTAGCCAGGCATTTCTATGCATGAATCACAGCCCATTCTCACAACAAAGCGGTCCCTCCTATAGTATACTGATCTCTGCTACATCAATGCTGCCTCACAAACTGCTGCTGGCAAAGCTTTTCCTCCACCACCCCAACCTCCATCTTTCTACTTTCTAGTACGCTACCACCACCCATGCAGCCTCCATCTTTCTAGCTGACTCCACCAAGAGTATTTGGCATGGCTGAAATCCCTCCTTTCTCCTACGTGAAATGTTCAACTGAAATTCATTGAATCCTATGGTACCGCTCTTGAGGGTTTTTCTGCATTTATAGCTTAGCATGCTGATCGGCTATAGTTTGGTTGGGCCCACATAGAAGGTCAGGAACGAAGAAGCCTCTGTCCTCGAAAAACAACATAACTGCATGACTGCAGTTTTCTAAACAAACATTCGTTCAAATAGAAATATGTCAATAATCAAAACTCACTTCTTTGAGCGGAAAAACACCTTACACCAACCATAAAGAGCAGTGACAGAGGGTACTGACTGGTGGATATCAGCCATTTTGTGCAGAATAAAGACCATATTATGGCCCTTGCCAGTAAAAAATATGTCCCCGTCTTGTTTCGCATCTCTCTCCTCTTTCTCTGCCTGTGGTTTTCTGTAAGGCGGAATAAAATTGTTTTATAATTTCATGTGCTAAAAGCAGACTGCCCTATCCAACCCGATCTCTCCATGTTCTCTCATCATTGTGGAGTCCATTGATTTATTCTAATCTGGTATCAAAGCACTGAGGCGGCCATGATAACACCGTCCTAAGACAATGGCTAGATAGATGCCTGGTGATTATTAGTGTGTGGAAGAAGCTCAATCTGTCACAGGACAGTGACGTGGAAAGATTATCACTTCTGAATCCTACAGAAGATGTCTTCCATACATAGCTTGTGATCTTGTCCTGATAACCAGAGGCGTTATTTCAGAAAGAAATAGGGGATGTCCCTAACCCTAACCACACATGAAAGCCACATAGTCGGCTCTGGCCCTGATCCGAGGGGGGGGGGGGGGGGGATGTTTGCCTGTGGGGCCTTTCTGTCTGGAGTTTGCATATATAATATATATAAATCATACTCGTGCTTAAGCCAATCAAATAATTTCCATGGTATACACAGACACACAAAGCTGGGCATATATAGGAGGGGCTAGCGGCCCTCAAAAAAAGAAAGAAAAAAATCATATGTCGATGGATGGGAGTGAGTCAGTGTTGATCTCAGAATTTAGATTAAAAAAATCTCGAGTTGGGGAAAAAATGCATAAAAGTTTGAGCTTAAATGTGAACACTAGGGGGTGGCAATCGCCCTCCCTTGAGACCCCAAAGGACACCCCTGTACTGCTGATTATATGCCTCTCTTGAGACCCCAAAGGACACCCCTGTACTGCTGATTATATGCCTCTCTTGAGACCCCAAAGGACACCCCTGTACTGCTGATTATATGCCTCCCTTGAGACCCCAAAGGACACCCCTGTACTGCTGATTATATGCCTCTCTTGTGAAGTGGAACTCCTTATCAGTGAAGGACAAAGTACTCAACCTCAGTACTTGAGTCAAAGTATAGATACTCCTGGCCAAATATTACAGCGCTATAAAGTCAAAGTTGCTTTGTGGAATTTATACTTGAGTTAAAGTAATAAAGTTCAGATTACAAAGTGTATTTTTCCTTTTAGTAGCAATGCAACTGTATTAAGATTAGGATACTATCAGTAATAGTCAAAATAGCAGATTTACGGTGCATTGTGAGATTGTAGATCTGCTATTTTCACTACATGTGAAATAGGGCTTGAAGTTCAGATTTTTGGATTTAAGCTGTAGGAAATACTTGCCATTAATATACGGTAGTGGGAGTTCTGGTCTGGTTTTGGTGAATATTAAGTAGTTCCGTTCATTAATTTTGGTGAGGGTCACTGGGGGCCACTCATTAAAAATAAATTAGTCCATAAAACTAGCGTAATTTTTATCGTTGACCTATATTTCTACCATATAGTGCAGCTTTGACCCTCGCCCTCTGTCACATAGAACTATGTTTTTGGCAAAAAAGTTGTGGTACAAATAGATCAGCAATAGTTTTGAGAGACAAAACTAGCGTTTTGAGTCAAAATGACAAATTTGTCTTTGAAATATTAATGTAGTGGAGTGAAAGTCAAAAAGTATCCAAAAATACAAATACTCGATACTGAAGAAATGTACAAGGTACAGTAGTAAGCTAAGTGGTCATGAATGGGTGGGCCGTGCATTTGCATTTTCAGAGCATGTTTATTTTAATGATCAATCAATCGATTGTATTCCGGCTTGGAACAGTTAGTAAGTAGAACTAGCATAGTATAGGCCTACTGTAAGTTCGGATTTATTGTTATCACAATTAAAACTCATGTTTCGACATTGTGCATTTGTTTGTGTGGTTTTTTTTTTCTTTTTTGCTTTGTATTCATGGACATATCCTGATGTTTCTTTGAAGATTTTGTTTAGTGTTTGTGCTGCCATGTGGGTGTATGGGGAAAAATATATGTGAATAATTGCTTTGAAAATACTATGTTGTAAAGAAAAATCAATAAACATATGTTTAAAAAAAAAAACTCATGTTTCAAGGTTTAAAGAAAAAAAATACCAGGCCTTTTTGTTTTAATATTGATGTTATATTGATGGCCACAGGTGGAGAGTCGCTGTTGTAGAACAAAGGGGGCGTTTTGCTGAGACGCATTGACCACGGGACGGACTGGCAAGGTCGCAGCATCATATTAGAAGCGAACGATAACAGCAAATGCAGTTAGACACAGGGTGTAAATTAATAAACTGTTTAGCCCATTTGGGCGCGCCTTCGCATAGTCACAGTCAAGGTGACCCTAATGATGCTGCACTGTATGTCCTACCGTGATAAGACTTCTGCCAAGTAAGTACCTCTCACAAGGTGATTGATGTGTGTGTGTCAGTCCTGTCTTCGGCTGTGCTTGTGCTTGTGCGTGTGCGTGTGCGTGCGTGCGTGCGTGCGTGCGTGCGTGCGTGCGTGCGTGCGTCATTCACGTGTGCT
Organism: Electrona antarctica; assembly: GCF_951216825.1. Taxonomy (NCBI): domain Eukaryota; kingdom Metazoa; phylum Chordata; class Actinopteri; order Myctophiformes; family Myctophidae; genus Electrona; species Electrona antarctica. The sequence continues at coordinate 27,546,785 of NC_136797.1, forward strand.
CATATATCAGCTCATCTAGTATTCACATGTCATCGGTATGATTAAGGACCTGTAAAACTTGAATGACAGTAAGGATTTTCTGTTATTAATGTGAAAATCTAAAAGCCATTCTCTGCAGTCTTATGCAGGTAACGTATGCGTGTTACCACAATGCAAGTGTGGCAGATTGCATCTCTGGTCGGTAACTCTATGGTGAATCTGTTTCCTTTCCTTTTTGTATGTTTCATTGTGAAGCACATTGAGTTCAAGTTGACTCTGTATTCATATCAGCTGCTATATTTATATAGCAGCTACCGGTATACAGTATGAATAAAAATGACTTTATGAGTCATCTGTTTATCTCAGTCATGCTATTTTATCTGTACACTGTACAGTATCAGATAATTGCTCAAGGCTTAAGGCTTAAGACATCACAGATGATTATAACACCCAGCACCAGAGCAGTGAGTCCATAAACATATTTAAGATATAAAAATAAAAAAACTGGGGCATGGTGGCATAGTCGGTAGTGCTGTCGCCTCACAGCTAGAAGGTGCTGGGTTCGATTCCCGCTGGGGGCGGGACCTTTCTGTGTGGAATTTGCATGTAATCGCCATGTCCCTGAAGGTAGGTACCTTCACAAAAAACATGCAGTAATCCAGGTCTCTAAACTACCTCCCCCTGGCCAGCCGGGGCGCCTGATGGAGGGGAAAGGAACTGGTCGGAATAACGTGTTCCTTCCAAGCGTTACGTCTGGCCGGGGAAACTCTCCCCTGTCAGGTGAAAAGAAGCAGCTTGGACTCCTCATGCATAGAAGGAAGCATGAGGTCAGTTGCCCCCCCAGGTTGGCAGAGGAAGTGTAGCACCCAGGATTACATTAGATAATTGACACTGGGTGAAGAAAAAAAAGATAAGATCAATCTTTATTGATCCCTGGAGGTAAACGTAATTTAATAGGGAGAATTGGGAGTTAAACTTGGATTTGTGAAAAAAAGAATGAGCCATACATGCCCATGTGTACAGGGAATTCAAGATCACAGATGGTGGCTGGGCTGAATCGCTGGATAATCACCCTACACAAAAAGGTGATGTAATAGGGGATAAAGTCAAGAGAGAGGAACAAAGTCTGTGAAACGTATTCACAGGCAGAACCCAAGCAATAAAGGTTTGGTTCTGTCTGTGAACCCCGGCTTCATGCCCCAACGTCTGTGATCTGCTTGGAGGCAAAATCCTTTCCCTATCAGAATACAATCTGTGGGAACTTTGGCCTCATTAGAAGGCTAAAGAAGAAGGCCAAGGGGAAAATCCAATCTACTGAATGCACATTTCAAGAAGTATCTTTTTCACTGCAGTGTAAGAATGATAAAACACAACAACAAGCGAGTACTATTATCAGCATGGCTTCCCTGTCCGTCTCTGATATCACGTTGATGACATCATATTGATGACTTTAGTCTTGTCTAAATATTGGGGGACAGCAGTACGGTAGATCTGAGACCCTTAAAAAACTATTCTCAAACACACAAAAAATCACTATGTGAAAGATATTCAGGAATGTACTTTCTTGGCCTACTGGCAGCTGCAAGACATTTGGTGCTGATTGGCCCAGTGGTTTGCTAGATTTCCTACTATGCCACACTTAATTAAACAACAACATTTAATGATGACATGTCAGATCATGCATAATCCTCTTAATAGCTTTAGATAAAGCTTCTAAGGCCTTTACTTTGCAATGCTACACAATTATTCAACAAATGGCATCCATGATTACACTAACCCAGACAGTGTCTTTAGTAAAGTTCTCAACGGGCCTCAAAATTAAGGCCTGGCCCTAATTGGGCCCTAACTGGGCCGGCCCGAACAGGCCCGGCCCAAACAGTTACCATAAATGTAGGCCCGTAAATCCGAATAAGTGTTATTATGCGCTTAATGTTCTCAAAGCCACGTATCCATCAAACTTTGAACTGAGTAGATTGGACCTTACGTTCCACAGATAATAGCAAAACATCTTGAAAACGGCCACTTTTGGCTATTTTCGGCAGTTTTTTTATAACACGGGCTAGGAAGGTCGGATGGCGACAAACTAGATATCTGAGTAAATTCACTTTGAGCCGCATTGAACACATCTACTGCCATTTCTGTCGGCCTTATCGTTTGGAAAACATCTTTGGGGATAGATTTATTAATTTATTTTTCACGGTACCCACAAGGCTCGGCTCGACTAATTAGTACACATTTTCAGCCCAGCCCGAAAACGTTGGGTCGGGTAGAGTTAGGTTTGGGTAGAATATGATAACTCTTAGCCACTTGAACCTTAGTGTTCCTTTTGATTCTGTTGTGAACATTTGGTGAAATGAGCCAATCTACAATCTCACAACTTATTTCGACTCGTTGAAAGCTTGTAGGTCGTTCGGTGGTTAATTTCAAGGTAGGCCTGCCGCCTGTATCCTGCTGTGAAACTTCATAATAATGTGGGAGGCTGCTGAGAGCTTACCTTCTCTTGGTACTGTCTGCGTGATGAGTCCAGCGATTGGATTAGAGCTGTGGCGTGGCCCACGAACATAGCGTAGCAGGTGGCACCGACTATCATGCTCAGCATGGTGATCCACAGGTCGGACATGCTGACGGGCGCCCGCGCACCATACCCAATGCACAGCATGTGGCTCATGGCTTTGAAGAGGGCGTAGGAATACTGCTTTCCCCAGGAGTCATTCTAGAGGGACGGACACAGACAGACAGACAGACAGACAGACAGACAGACAAAGAGTGGGGGGGTTACTGCAATGTGAGAGGAGAGGGAAGGCTCTCCTCCAGCAGGCAGGCTCTTCTTTGATGGATCACTGAACCTCCACAGAGTCTCCTGCCAACATCCTCCTTCATGCTTCACAGCCTCTAATGCTCATACTGAGTGACTAAACGCTATACCCCTCCTCTCTCCCTCTCTCCCTCTCTCCCCATCTCCCCCTCTCTCTCCCTCTCTGTCTCTTTCTCTCTCTCTCTTTCACTCCGTTTTCAGGCTTATCACACTTCCCTTTGGCTTCCTATTTGCCGCTGGGTGTCAAGCAACTGATGGCTGTGAGATCCAATCACAATCAATTGCTTGTACTGCTTACTTGTTTTACTCTTAGATGTCTGATTTACACAGTAGTTTGGCAATAGGTCATTTTAACCACTTGAACCCTAGCGTAGCATCGCTATTGTGTTGGTAACGTTTAGAGAATATAGCAGACCTACAAGCTCACAATACATTGCGATGTGACACGTTGTGAGCTTGTAGATCGGCCATTTTTTGGGCCAAGAGAGTTGGTGCAAGGGGGGGAAAAAGTAGGTGTGGGGGGACTCCAGCCAATGCGTTTAAACGTTAAAGTGGTAAAATGCTGTAAATTCAGTTATGTGAACAAAACTTCACCCCAACATTGTGTACACTTTTGAGCTCATGTCAATATGGAGGAAGTAGTTTTGTCTGTTTTCGTCAATTCTTCTGCATATTACTTGGACTTCTGCATGGAGAAAAGTGTAGACACTTGAGAGACATCACACTGATTGTATGGGTGCAGTACGTGTGTTGAATTAAAAAATACTTAAAAAAGTTAATTGCATTCATGCATTCTTGAATACATCCTTGTAATTGGGCCCGTCGGCTGTTTACAGTACATGGATCACCTGCTCATGATGCAGTTTTGTAAGCTCTCAACAAAACAAACTGTCCTCCATATAATGCGTTGTAATTTCTATGCACTGTGGTTGTAGAGATGAAAACAGAACTATTTGAACAGAAGTAGAGTTGACACAGTTCCAGAGAAACATGAGCCAGCAATGAGGTCAAAGTTAAAAGTGAATCACCTGTCAGCGATGGACACAGCGGCCATCACAACAGTGTCACAATGTCAATCGCAGCTGAAAGCATTTATAAACTCAATGCCAATCAAATGAAATTGATCATCGCCGGTTGCAACAACACTAAATCACCAGAGTAAACAGCTCTATAGTCTGATGATGACTTCAGTTGATTTGCTGGCAAGCCGCTACTACCTCCCCTATCCATTCCCGTTCACAGTAGAATTTAAAGTCTCTGAATGTATCGCTGCATTTTACTGTTTGTCTCACTAATGATTACCGGTAAAGCGGTAATACAGAAAATCAGCTTTTCCTGTCTACAATAATAATAATAATAATTCAGTCAGACAAGTTGACAACTCACGAATAGATTTAACCAATATTTATTATAGAATGAGAATAGAAGTGTGCATATAATATATTATCTTGGCGTTCGGCACTGCTGCATTTTCTCCCTGCTCGGCATGCACAATCAAACACCATCATTAAACATTAATAGCAGGGAGATAGATATACAATAAAAAACCCCATGGGGAATATAAATAACAGAGCCCACCGGTGGTGCTGGGGTGGTGTTAAGCTTAAGTAGCACGCCCAATGGTCAGCTGACTGCCACATCAGCGAATGACATGTGGGTCTTGCACACACTGAATACGCCCACATAGTAATGCAGCATATTAACCCCTTTAGTATGTATGCGCCCTTGAGCACGGCATGAAACCCTCGAGTATATCTGACTGAACTAACTCTGCAAGCTACGTATCATTAATAATAATAATAATAACAATAATAATACTAATAATAATGCACAGTTAAAGGGACACTTCAACCTTTTTGCAAAAAAAGATATGTTAATGACGTTTAGAAGATTTAGAACACTTTCCTCGGGGTCTTTGTGTGTGTAATATGTGGTTTTAGATATTTTAGATTTTAGCAGTGAGCCCAGTGTCTCTGATGTTATGGACACTGGGCTCACTTACTTCCTGGACTACATCAAGGACTGTCTAAAGAGGACGAGACGCGAAGACCGTACGGGCGACGCCATGTTGCTTATGGTGCTCCATGCAAGGAAAGAAACATGCGCAGTTGAGACCAAGGAAGCTGAACGCGGAAGTGTTGGCTGCATATAGCCCATTGCGCATGTTTCTTTCCTTCCATGGAGCACCATAAGCAACATGGCGTCGCACGTACGGTCTTCGCGTCTCGTCCTCTTTAGACAGTCCTTGGACTACATGTTGTCTCAGTAAGACAGCCCTCCCCCTATCCACAAGGTGCACCAACGCATTATGGGAATTGTAGTCCAGGAAGTGAGCCAAGTGTCCATGACATCAGACACACTGGGCTCACTGCTAAAATCTAAAATATCTAAAACCACAAATGACCTGCCCAAACTAGTGATACCAGGTTGAAGGTGGTTAACCCATGGGGACATGAAGGCAAGCAGGGAACCCCATGTCACTAGGACAGGGGTCCTATACAACCAAACTGTCCACATACTACATAGCAACAAGGGGTGGGTCTGTTCAGAACATGTAATGTCCTCAGCTGCTGTGAAGCAACCGAGCTAGTATCCCCTGCCTACATCTGTGAAAGCCAGTAAGATCCATCCTGGGGACAAATGTGACAGCTCTCCAGTATACCCTTGTAGTCACAGCCAAGTTGCTGACTCCTCCAATAGAACAGAAAGTGCTGAGAGGGGAATCTTTTTCTTCCACAGAATACCTTGTCTCCCCAAAAACAGAATATAGCTTATGAAAGAAATACGAATTCACTGGGAAATACAGTTAATCACTGTCGCTCCCACATGCTGACATAGTTAATCTTGCCATGTCGTTATTCAACTCGGAATTTCACACTGTCCGCACCCTGGTGTCTCTGAGGTTTTTAGGCAGCCGTTCGTGCCAAAGCCTCTTAAACTACTTTCAACTTGGCATCCCTATTTGGGGCATTTCATTACAGGTGACATTGTTCTATCCACATGGGAACAGCATGGCTCTGATATTCTCAGATTTCATGTGGCCAGCCTGTGATGTCATAGCCTGGAAACCAGACGAATCTGCCATTGGAAAAAATACATAAATGCCCACAGCACGATTTGGTGGATTTGACGGATCTGACATTGCAAAAAGAATTGCCCTCACATCAGTTGTGATTGGATTTCACTCCCTCCGAAGTAGTATGGGACCAATCAGGGCCCAGTGTGCAAATATGTGACATAGTTTTCTTTTGTCAGTCACATACACATCTATGGCTCTCATGACTCCACATTTGGTCAAGGTTTTTTTTGCGAGATTCACCACAGACACACAGACAACTAGACGGCTAGACTCCTGCATAGCCACGGCATCAAAATTAAAAAATTGTGGGGTGGTCGCCCGGGGCCGCTTCTTGGGGCGGTGGCCCTGCCGCCTGGAGGGGGGGGGGGGGGGGGGGGGGGTTGCCGCCTTTGAGTGGAGTATGCATGGGTCTGCTCTTATTGTAATGATGTGGTGCCTATGATAACTGTATTGTCTGCCTTTTTAATATATGTATTTATATACTGTATGGATGTATTTCCTGAATGGGAGTCTATCAAAACTCAAAAGCCACTTATTGTCATTATGGTTCATTGTCCTTGCCATGTCTTTGTATATTCAATCTTTTTATTTATAATAGTGTTGTGCCTGAGCTGTTTTTATTTTATTTTATTTCTTTTCTTTTGTTGTTTGTTATTATGTTCTTGTTGTGTAATGTCTGTTTGTTGTCAAAAATAGCTAAAACAGCAGATGTACAAAAACATACACACAACCATACATGTGTGTGCTTGTAGAGCCACTATTTTAGCTTTTTGTTGTGACAAAGTGGAAATGAAGTGGTTAAAACCACTGGGATTCAATAGCTGAGCTGAATGATCATCTCTTGCTGACTCATCTATAGATACAATTAGGTCTCCATTAGTTCTTTCTTTCACACACTGATGAGAAGATTATCTGATAATTACACTTGTCAGCTCCAATAATGAAAATAATTTAGATTGCGCCACTCCAGCAGCTCACCCTGGTGGAGTGAGGAGTCGAGATGAATCTAAACTAAATCAAGTGACCTCAATGTAAATAGCCAGCAATTTGTTCTGTGCAGAAGAAATGACAGAATAGAAGTTATAAGGTGAAACTTGAGGCACACATCCAGCATACTCACACACACCCACATGCACGTGCATGCATATGCACGTATGCAGTCATGCACACACCCACGCACGCACGCACGCACGCACGCACGCACGCACGCACGCACGCACGCACGCACGCACGCACGCAGAGATAGTCATTGCAGTTCATGAGGGCTGGCCAAAGTGGCCATAGCTGGGTGGGTTTTCTATCCCCTTTAGGATAGAGGGAAATAAAACGGTTACAGAGCTCACACGAAAACAGCCTTCTCCCTCCACAGCACGCTCACTACTTGATTCAATAAGATCGATATTTCATATTCATTTGATGAGACATGCCCCCCATATAACCCCATTCAACTTCAAACTCCACGTTAAACATGCATCCAACATGCATTCACTCATTGAAAACAGAAGTTCCTGGTTCTCGTGAATGATATTGTCCTTCTAATGCATAATATCATTTTGTTTAATATAACTTAAATAAATAAATCAAAACTTGTAGATTGTGGGGCACGGATGGCCTAGTGGTTAAAATGAAAACACGCAATGGCGCCTGACAGACAGTCAAGGGTTTGATTCCTAAGCCTGACGACCATTGCTGCGAGTCTATCCCTGTTTCCGTTACTATTCAATAAAATAACTTTTAGACTGTTCACATAATACTAAGTACGGGTACATCATTCCAATGTACTTCTAGGTTGCAGATATTTCACAGATTATAGTAACTGTGTTTTCATCAAACCGCAATTTCATTAATGTGTTCTCCCATGTATCACAGTAGTGAAACTCTCAGAAAAAGCGAACCATTAGTCGATGTTTTTAATTACTCAATCATGTAGCTTCCTAAAAACCCCAGCAAGCTGTCTCTCGCACGAAAAATGCGATGCACCATTTTTTTATTTATCAATTACATAATCAAACCGCAAGCTGTTCTCACCGAGAGCAAACAAAGGACACCGCGGCGTTTCACACAGCACCGTCAGGAGCAATGGGACCAACATGCCGTGCTGTTTATCAAACTATAAATCAGCATGATAAGCCTAACAAGCTAGGATTCACAGCAGTCTATCTGGACTCGCAAAATGTAAACTGTTAATGGTATTTGACAGATCATGGAGGTGGCAGAACCCGTTAACCCTTAAAGGGACACTTCACCCTTTTTGCTAAAAAATATATGTTAATGACGTTTAGGAGCTTTAGAACACTTTCCTGGGGGTCTTTATGTGTGTAATATGTGGATTTAGATATTTTAGATTGTAGCAGTGAGCCCAGTGTCTCTGATGTCATGGACACTGGGCTCACTTACTTCCTGGACTACATGTTGTCTCAGTAAGACAGCCATCCCCCTATTCACAAGGAGGAGCAGTGCACCAAAGTATTATGGGAATTGTAGTCCAGGAAAGAAGTGAGCCCAGTGTCCATGACATCAGAGACACTGGGCTCACTGCTACAATCTAAAATATCTAAAACCACATATTACACACATAAAGACCCCCAGGAAAGTGTTCTAAAGCTTCTAAACGTCATTAACATATATTTTTTTGCAAAAAGGGTGAAGTGTCCCTTTAAGACCTGAGAATATAGATTCTACAAAATGTCTTCTAAATCATGTCAAGTTTTCTGAAAAACCTATGTTTCTATGTCAGTGATTCTCAAACTATTAAAAGGGCCCCAAAAATGTGATGTAATTGGCCGCCGACCCCCATCTGAAAATATGCTGTTCCAGAGACCCTCCAGAAGTAAACAATTTGAGTTTGTTGTGCTTTAGGGATATATGTACCCTTATTGGCCTATAATAACAGGAGGAATAGCATTGTGAAAGAGGCACAGTATAGTTTTTATTTGAATAGCACATTCTATGTAGGCCTACATTCAGTGCTTCCCAAACATACTAATAGATGCAATTTCTTTTACAGAATTTGTATATATCTAAATGGTTTTCATATACCAATACTGTGTATGTATGTACAGAAGTCACATAACTAAGCACTGCCATGTCCTGACTGAGGGCCATAGGCAGGAGCCTATCTGCTATTTCCTTTTTTGAGTGGTGCAACCACTCCAAGGAACAGCAATGTCCGTGTTCACTCACCTATGTGACTCGTGTTAATGTGTGTGACTCATGTGTGACTCATGAGTACCAGTAGGGGCGCTGTTGTGGCAGAAACAGAGACAGAGAGATGCACTGTTGCCTGCTAATGAGAGAGAGAGGGGGGGGGGGGGGGATCTGCACCACTCAGTTCACACGGGTGTGATTTTTTTTTAATACCACAATTTTGTAACCCATTTTTTTCACCCAGTGTCAATTATCTAATGTAATCCTGGGTGCTACACTTCCTCTGACAACCTGGGGGGGGAGCCAGCGGACTGACCCCATGCTACCTTCTATGCATGAGGAGTCCAAGCTGCTTCTTTTCACCTGGCAGGGGAGAGTTTCCCCGGCCGGACGTAGCGCGTGGAAGGAACGCGTTATTCCGACCAGTTCCTTTCCCCTACATCAGGCGCCCCGGCTGGCCAGGGGAGGTAGTTTAGAGACCAGGATTACTGCATGTTTTTGTGAGGTACCTACCCTATGGCAGGAGTTCTCAACCTTTTTGGCTGGGGACCCCCGGAAATGCTGTGGCCATGTCTCGTGACCCACGCCCCCCTCCCCAGAGTCCCCACCACCAATATAAACTGACTGCAAAAATAAACTTAATAATAGAGAAAATATATCATAAATGAATACTGAAACCAGATATAATCATTACGGATTTTTTTTTTTTTTTTTTTTTTTTTTTAAATGTGGGGACCCCCCTAGGGGTCACGACGCACGGGTTGAGAACCCCTGCCTTAGGGGACACGGGGAGAACATGCAAACTCCACACAGAAAGGCCCTTTCGTCAACCCCGCCTCGGGTATGGGCACTGATGACGCGGAGGAGGGAACACGCCCCCAGTGCCCACAGCGTCCCCAGCGGGAATCGAACCCAGGACCTTCTAGCTGTGAGGCACAACCGACTGTGCCACCGTGACCCATGAACGCTATTTCCTTAGCGTGAGGCTGCTTCATGTACTGTACAAATACATTTTGATACATAAACTCAAGCTGGATTTTTTTTCGTAGAATACACTAATTACCAATTGCATGACAAGTGTGGTTAATGGCCACTATTATCAACAAGAAGGGGGGGTAAACAGCACAACACCAATTTCCAAGGAACTAAGCAAATCCGGTACTTCACCAAGCTCATCATATACCATGACTGAAGCTAGATGTGAGAGGGGAGAACGTCTGACTAATTTATAAACTGAACCGAGGCAGTCTATTGGATGTGACTCATACAGAGATGGATGGGCCAAAATGGTGGCAGGTCCAAGGACAAAAGAGGCCGGTGGATGTGACTGATGCCCTGGCCTGGATGGTTATGCTCTATGCTCCCCCGGCCATCGCCACCACACCCTCCCTTCTTTCTCCACCCCATCTCGCTCTCTCTCTCACATGCGTATACGCACGTACTCGCACGCACGCACGCACTTACTCTGCACTCTCATGCTCTGTCTGTATCTCTCTCATTCTCTCTCTCTGTGCGTCTCCCTCTCTCTCTCTGTGCGTCTCCCTCTCTCTCTGTGCGTCTCCCTCTCTCTCTCTGTGCGTCTCCCTCTCTCTCTGTGCGTCTCCCTCTCTCTCTCTGTGCGTCTCCCTCTCTCTCTGTGCGTCTCCCTCTCTCTCTGTGCGTCTCCCTCTCTCTCTCCTGCATCTCCCTCTCTCTCCTGCGTCTCCCTCTCTCTCTGTGCGTCTCCCTCTCTCTCTGTGCGTCTCCCTCTCTCTCTCCTGCATCTCCCTCTCTCTCCTGCATCTCCCTCTCTCTCTGTGCGTCTCCCTCTCTCTCTGTGCGTCTCCCTCTCTCTCTCCTGCATCTCCCTCTCTCTCCTGCATCTCCCTCTCTCTCTGTGCGTCTCCCTCTCTCTCTCCTGCATCTCCCTCTCTCTCTGTGCGTCTCCCTCTCTCTCTGTGCGTCTCCCTCTCTCTCTCCTGCGTCTCTCTGTGCGTCTCCCTCTCTCTCTGTGCGTCTCCCTCTCTCTCTCCTGCGTCTCCCTCTCTCTCTGTGCGTCTCCCTCTCTCTCTGTGCGTCTCCCTCTCTCTCTCGTGCGTCTCCCTCTCTCTCGTGCGTCTCCCTCTCTCTCTGTGCGTCTCCCTCTCTCTCTCCTGCATCTCCCTCTCTCTCCTGCGTCTCCCTCTCTCTCTGTGCGTCTCCCTCTCTCTCTGTGCGTCTCCCTCTCTCTCCTGCATCTCCCTCTCTCTCTGTGTGTCTCCCTCTCTCTCTCCTGCATCTCCCTCTCTCTCCTGCGTCTCTCTGTGCGTCTCCCTCTCTCTCTGTGCGTCTCCCTCTCTCTCTCTGTGCGTCTCCCTCTCTCTCTCTGTGCGTCTCCCTCTCTCTCTGTGCGTCTCCCTCTCTCTCTGTGCGTCTCCCTCTCTCTCTCTGTGTGTCTCCCTCTCTCTCTGTGCGTCTCCCTCTCTCTCTCTGTGCGTCTCCCTCTCTCTCTGTGCGTCTCCCTCTCTCTCTCCTGCATCTCCCTCTCTCTCTGTGCGTCTCCCTCTCTCTCTGTGCGTCTCCCTCTCTCTCTGTGCGTCTCCCTCTCTCTCTCTGTGCGTCTCCCTCTCTCTCATGCGTCTCTCTCCTGCGTCTGTCTGTCTGTCTGTCTGTCTGTCTGTCTGTCTGTCTGTCTGTCTGTCTGTCTGTGCTTTATCTGTGCGTCTCCCTCTCTCTCTGTGCGTCTCCCTCTCTCTCTGTGCGTCTCCCTCTCTCTCTGTGCGTCTCCCTCTCTCTCTCCTGCATCTCCCTCTCTGTCTGTGTCTGTCTGTCTGTCTGTCTGTCTGTCTGTCTGTCTGTCTGTGCTTTATCTGTGCGCCTCACCCTCTCTCTCTCTCTCTCTCTCTCTCAGGCATTAATTCTGCCAACATGTCCTCACTGGATTACTGTGCAGCTATCAAAATTCAAATGAGCCTTGCCGTGTACACCCACTCTCACACTAAACATGCAGAGACACATAGACCTGTACGCACGTACTCACTGTAACTAATTTTTCAATCAATCCTATAGACAGAACCTATATGGGCCCATGTATGCAGAAATGCAGAAAACCTCAATTCACAGTTCCCACAGCGTACATGTTTTTGTCTTACATAATCGTCACCAACAGGGTGGGGTTTTTCCATGCCACGAAAATCAATGGCTGATTTAGTATATACAGACAGACACGATGCAGGAATTCCGGCTACCATACATCAATGACAAGAAACTGACCAAGACATTGAGCACAGACAAACAGACCGACCGACTGACACACAGCACACAGACAGCCGCACTGAGGCATGCAAGTGCGCAGTCACGAACACACACGCGCGTGCGCGCATGCGCGGCCCAGGGAGCACACACACACAACTGTTCCCTGGGTGCCATATAAAGGGCAGACTGCTCCTACTAGTTAGGATGGTTAAATACAGAGGCCAAATCCAATGTGCTGTATGTGCAAATGCACTGTGACAAACACACACACACACACACACACACACACACACACACACACACACACACACACACACACACACACACACACACACACACACACACACACACACACACACACACACACACACACACACTCTTCCATCCTCGATCCTCCTACGGTACACATAGAGTATTATTCCCCATGCACATGCTAACGTCCCAGATCTCAGTCTCACCCCGCCCACCTCGACAGCAGCAGCATTATCTCGCCTGTTGATTAAGTAAATGCAACTTCCAAAGAGGAAGACGCTACTGTCAGGCCATTAGTCAAGTAGATAACAACCATAACCAGTACTACAGCAGCACTCAACAATATCTGCAATCCTCTCTGGCTCCTCTCTTGTCCTTACAGCTGGAGGAAGGAACGAGTGACGCAACAAAAGCGGAGACAAAAGAACGTGATGCAACATGCTCCACCTGGAGGTTAAACCTCCAGCAACCAAAGCAGCTGAGGACAATGGAAACCTATGGGACTGAGAATATCTCACTTGGCAGTCATTCCCCTGACAGGGGAGACAGTGAAATTAAGTATTTATATACCTCGACGGCAGTTCTTTGATATTCTCTGCCACCCTGAAATGTGCATGAGACCTGCACTGGGAGTGGGGACGGGAGGAGAGGAGAGGATATTTAATTTCTACTTATTATGATCTCTGGCATTTCTTTGTCAGTATACAGTGTACTTCATACTGTATGTGTATACCTGAGAGTGACAGAAAGATAGAAGAAATAATTATGTTTTTGCCTTTAGGATCCAACTTCTGAAGCTTTCTGCCCCCCTTTGATGTGCACACTAACCTCTTTTGGTGCTATATATTGCACGCACTGCACAGCATCTTCAATAGCATCAGGATTCAGAGGTTTGTAATGTGTTGAGATGGAGATGCATGTATGATGATAGTCAGGCAGGCACGTCCTCCTCGGGGGGGGCTTTACTTGGGGCCATAAATGTCAAAAAATCCACTGTTAATGTGTTAGGCTGTACACTTTCTATTCTTTCCCCAACTATGCTATAAGCTGAAAAACCAGTGGAACATCTAAAGAGCCACGCAGGGGCTTAACGGGTTCAATAGCATTGTATGACAGCACCTCAACCACCCTATAAAGAACTGCTGAAGAAATGTCGAAGAGCGCGCGCGCGCGTGTGCGCGTGCGTGCGTGCGCGCGTGCGTGCGTGCGTGCGTGCGTGTGTGCGCGTGTGTGTGGGGTCTGCACCAGATATGGGTACCTCTAGGTCTGCACCTAGCGAAGAAAGCTTGACCTGCATAGCAACCGTTGCTAAACTATTTGGTTTGTCATTGGACAATCGCTTTTTTTGGGGTGGGATTTAATGAAGGGCTAATTAGGCGAGTTACAAGTACTGTATAGGAACAACCAGCAGGGCCTATCTGAGGATCCAAAGCTACGCAGAGGCTCATAAGGGACAAGCATATCTGCTGTCGGGCAGAAACCAGCTGACTCCAAAATGTACATTTTTCAAGAAATTAAAATGTGAACTGAGTGGTGCAACTCTGTGTGGGGAGTCCGAAACGGTCAAGAAATGACATAATGGTCATGTTTCTTAGTGGTGGTTAACAGTCTGGCAGCAGAATTCTATACTAATTGGAGATAGGATGTTATTTATTTAGCTGAGGCCATAGAAAAGGGAGTTACAGTAAGCTAAGTGAGATGAGATAAATGCATGAATGGCCATTTCAAGGTCTGGGGTTGACAGGAAGGACTTTTGGCAATATTCCCCAACTGGAAGTAACAAGATTAAACAACTCTTGTAACTGGTTTGTTGAGGGGCATATGTACTCTATATATATTTATAACAAATGTATGTTTTATTTTATTATATATTAAAATATTGTTAAATATTTGAATCTCTATCTCTTTTTGTTCTCTTTGTGGCCCAAATGGAAACAAGACCGCAAGCTCTTTCTTTGGTGCTATGCTTTTGGACCAATGTGTCTGACTGTACCCTGTACTGCATTTTTTATTGTTTGATAAAATAATCAATCAAAAAAACATACAGATTGGTTAAAGTAAGTTTGTATTCATTCCAGGTTCCTGGTTGCAGCTGTAAGGCACCTGACAGCCTTGTAGTGTGCATGATTAATAGCAAACATTCATAATCTTAAATTGCTTTAGTAATTCACAGATAGAGTGGCTATTATGCCAAATCTTTTGTAAAAGGATCTTGGTAAAAAGATGAATTATGGCAGTTATGCAGGAAATTACTGCAAAGGATTTTTTATATATAAGTGGGGATGTGGGCAACGTTTGCTGGGGTAAATAACACAGGTTAGTCACATGTGACCTACTGTAACACATGTGTTTTATAACAGTGAATAATTCAGTTAATAACATAACAGTCACTGTTATAACATCATCTGAACTTGACTCATTAGGCACAGTTGGGCTGATGTATGTACAGTATGTAGCAATATGCATATAGCACTTTTAAAATGTAATCCCTATGCTGCTGGTTTTTGTAGTGTATTGTCTTTCTTGTTTTTGTATCTATGGTTGTCTGTATATGTTGAGTATGAACCAAGACAAATTCCTATCAACTTGTTGACATGGCAATAAAATTATTGAATCTATAACACGAGCCAGTGCCTTAGACTTAGAGCATACAGTCAGTGTGCATGTGGAATAGCGAGGTCTGCCTGGGCAGGGGGACTTATTGAAGAGACAAGTATTTACAATCAGCATTACCCAGGAGACCCATCCACTCTCAGACCCTATCAGCCCTCTGAGAGGAGAACCATGGGCTGGTTGACCCCAACTCAGAGAGGGAATGATAGAGAAGGAGGGAGAGAGCGACAGAGAGCCGTCACAATGTTTTCATATTGCTTGTGCATGTTCTCATAGAGCGCGCCATGCGCGTTATAATTTAGCCAAATAATATCGATGAATATGCAAGAACGGGGAGTGAGGAAAAGAGTCTTTTGTGTGTGTGTGTGTGCGTGTGTGTGTGTGTGCGTGTGTGGGGGGGTGGGGGGTGGGGGTATTTATTCAGTTTGGCGATCTACAATCGTCTGGCTTGGCTGAAAGTTGTCTGGCTCAGAGCCATCTCAAGGGGTCTGGCTGAGTCAACAGGGACTAGTTCATGTCTGTATTTACAAGGAAAGAAATATAACACTCACAAAACATGTTTTATTTTATAGCAAATTGGCCCACAATATGAATACATTGTTATATTGTGTTGGTAACTGTTGTATAAAAGCCAAAATGGCAATAAAATGCTCAAGGTCGTGCTATATTGTGGTTATTGGCATGGCTGTGCAGGACATATTGTGCCTATGCCGAATGTAATGGATTTGACACTCAAGATTACTTTCTCTTTCTTTACTCAAACCTTTATACAGTGGTACAGTGGAGGGATACTAGCTCAAGTACTTTTCTGCATTTACCCTGCCAGATGGCTGCTCAGATGGCTCAGATGAACGTGCAGGGGGTTGTTGTTATAGGCGTTACATCTTGCTGTCTTTCTCTGGGACTCTTTAACGTGTAGACTGGGTCTAATGTGCTATACTTTATGATTGGTAAATCCAAAGTGCTATAGATTGTGTATTACATTCACCCATTCATACACCGATGGAGGAGGAAACCATGCAAGGCACCAACCTGCTCATCGGGAGCAATTAGGGGTTCAGCGTCTTGCTCAAGGTCAAGGACACTTCGACACCAACTCTGGGGGAGCCCGGGATCGAACTAGGCAACTCACTGTTGCCATCCGGCCATTCTACCGGCCGCTCTACCCCTGAGCCACGGCCTTCCCTGTACTCTGACTGCCTCTGTACTCGCTCAGCAACAGCCGCTCCGAGTTGCAAATATTACTAATCAAGTTGTCTGTGTACACTATACAATGTCAAAATTCACATTTTCACAATGACTTAATCGCATGAACCCTAGCATCCCTATTCTGGCAGCGAACATTCTGCAAAAAAAGGATCAAACTGTCAAACTGTCAAAATGTCTAGGTGTAGATTTGCTATTTTCGGTGAAGAGGTTTGATGTAGCGGCAAAAAGTGAGCAGACCAATTACAGAAGCCTAAAGTATTTACTTATTTATTAATACACTGCATTCAGAATAGACACAAACTGGTTGGAATAACGTGTTCCTTCCATGCACGCTATGTCCAACCGGGGAACCCCCCCCCCCCCTGTCAGGCTTCGACTCCTCATTCAATTGAAGGAAAGGAAAAGAAATATACACACGTTCACAACAAAGTCAAAGTGTGATGCGTTGGCAATAGGGCCGAAAATAGATCAGGCCTACTTTTACATCAGACTTCAGTACAGTCAAGTTCAGTTGTTTGGGACGAGTGTCACTGAGAATTGTATGTATGTAAACTAAATATGCTGTGAGTGTAAGCCACATAATGACCATATGCTTTGAAATCTCAGCACTGAAACACTTCATGTACCGTTGAACCGTTCTAAAAACAAAACAGTTGCATAACTGTATGTTTAGCTTCTCTCCCTCTGTTACCTAATGTAATGTCTGCGAAAGGACAACAAGGAACGTGAAGCATATTTTATTTGTCACAATCCAGGCAAAAGAGGCATGTGCCCTTTTTTAAACTAGGACACATTTTAGAGAGTCGTTTTCTTCAATAATACTAGCAACCATAAACCACTTGAACCCCATCATCCATATTCTGGTGGAACATTAGCCAAAAATACAGATCTACAAGCTCTCAACATGTTGTGGGCTTGTACATCTGTATTTTTGGTAAAGATCGAGATCTAGAGGGGTTTCATTGGTTAAAGGACCACTTCACCACCTTATCTTCATATAATTGGTCCTCATTTATAATTTTGTTCTACTCGGTCTGTGTATCATAGGAGAGCTGTGGGCAGTTCAGAAACCCATCCACCAGTGACATCATCGTTAGGAAGATTTTTTTTAAACAAGATTTAAAATAATAATTATATTTCGTTTTTACTGCCCGCAGCCCTCCCATGAGACACAGACCGAGTAGAACAAAATTATAAAGGTATTTTATCATTATCATGAGGACCAATTATATGAAGATAAGTTGAAAAGTGGTGAAGTGGTCCTTTAACCAATTAAACCCCTCTAGATCTTTACCAAAAATACAGATCTACAAGCCCACAACATGTTGTGAGCTTGTAGATCTGTATTTTTGGCTAATGTTCCACCAGAATATGGATGATGGGGTTCAAGTGGTTTAAGAAAATGACTCTCTAAAATGTGAGTTGAAAACAATGGGTGACATTTTATCATGAGCATTGATTTATTTCACTGTTCATTAATAGGACAAAATAACAAACAAAGGTGAAGAAAAAGCAATACTTACAACCATACCGTTTAGCGACACCCAGCAATCGGGAGGGAAGTCTTGTAGTAGCGGCACCAGGAACTGTAAACATCCATCCCAGTGACACAGGAGCAGCATCATGCCTATCAAATTAAATATCCTTACCACAGCACTAGCCAGGTCATAGGTCATATGGAAGATCTGCAAGAGGGAAACAACAGAGAACAGAGAGAGAGAAAGAGAGAGAGAGAGAGAGAGAGAGGTTAGTAATGAAGGAGATTTGTGACATTCAGTAACAATCCTTATTCTATATAATGTATATAACATGCTAGTAAGTTAGTAAACGACAAGAGACCTGTTCATTAGTTACTTGCGCAAGCAGAGCGCGCAAGTACTGTAATCGGCTGCGTATGTCGGCGGTGTCGCTCTGCCAATCAGCCCAAGTATGTATTGGTGGCGTCGCTCGGCCAATCAGGGACCAAGTATGCATGTATGTCGGTACATTCCATCAGCCAATGAGAAACCACTGATCTCGATGACGTAACTAAAGTACGTTTCAAAATTGGTATAAGGTCAATAGGGGGTATGTATCGGCTGGGTATGTCTGTACTGTATGTAAGTACATTTTATTTATAAGTCATGTCAGAGCAGCAGTGGTGAGTGCACCTCATGACGTGCTCTGCTTGCGCACAAGTAGGCCATACATGGCGTACTTGTGTGCAATGTGCAAGTTGGCATCTCTAGTTTGTTTTGCTATTACTTTCACCCTGGCGTCCTTATTTTGGGCATCTTATTTTTCAAATATTATTTCTTTCCACCAACTTTTTCAAAAATAGCAAAAGTAGCAAATCTGCACGCTCACAAGTTCATTGAGACACTTTGGCTCAGATTGACCATAGACCATTTTGTTGCAAAGCTATTGCATGTTAGTATGGCGGTGTGGCTCTGCTCATGTGATATCAGATGATCTGCATACCGAGACACAGGTCTGATATCACATTTGATATCTCCGATTATCTGTGCACCAAGACACAGCTCTGATATCAACAACCCCCCAGAGCAGAGCCAAAGAGAAAGAGAAGTGAGCTGAGGCTGCTTAAGTAGCCGCCTGAATTGCACTGTGGGAATGAGGGCGTGGCCTAGAGAGGCAGCGGATTTAAAGAAGAAGTATAGATCACTAGGGGGAATGAATGAGGGGGAACCATGTAAACACATATAAACCATCTGCCCTCCGTGCCGCAATGAACTAACGCTACGCTTGAATGTGTGAACTTGTAGACTGCATTTATCTCATCTCACTTAGCTTACTGTAACTCCCTTTTCTATGGCCTCAGCAAAACATCCTAACCTTTCTCGCTTCTTAAGTGGTTTGTGATTTTTGGCACTCCTAAAATCGCTCACATTATGCTAAACCTGTACAAAAGGTGGCAGTGACTCATAAATAGGCTTCTATGTAGAATCTCTGACATTCTTTCAGTATATGGTATATGAAGGTAACAAAAACGAAAAGCTGGGCTGCTGGTGATAGAAGTCAGCCTGAGGAAAGAGAAATGAGTCACTGACAATAACAAACAACTAACTAGAAAAAGTGCCCTTCCGGGCACAGGTCTCCACCAGGAGGATAGGAGTGTGTGTGATGTTTGGCAAAATGTTTAGGAGTAATGTTTAGGAGCCTTTGATGGCAATTGGATGATTTGAGGCATTTTGTTCCAAAAATGTTTTTTGCAAAAATCAACCTGTTGGTGGCGCTATAACAGGCCAATGTGAAAAGGGTGGGATATATTCCTCAGCCTAGTAAGAAAATGTGTGAAAGATTTCACGTAAATTGTATGCTGCGTTCATGATTTGAGGCTTTTGTTCAAAACGGGGCAATCTTGCAAACTGTGAAAGCCAATTATAGCCAATTAGGATGGAATATGAAATATCGGACAGATCCGACTTGAGCACATGACCATAGAGATACTGTGTAACGATTTGTGAGATTTGTGGACAGAATCTGGAGGAGTAATATCAAAAAAGGTGTTTTACAAAAGTCAGCCTCCTGGTGGCGCTATAAAAGGCAGATGCGGAAATTGCAGGTCAAAGGTTTGTCCTTGGCCACTAGGGAGTGTGCATGCAACGTTTCACGCAGATCGGTGCAGTTTTAGGTAAAAATGTGAAAAGCTGCCTCATGGTGGCGCTATAACAGGCCGTTCTGGAAAATGCGGGGCAGAGGTTCATCGTTGCCATCCAGGGAGTGTGTGTGCAAAGTTTGGCATCGACCGGGTTAACGGTGGCGGAGATTAGCTGTACACAGACGGACGGAAGGAAGGACGGACACACGGACGGACGGACGGACGGAGTGCAAAACATACTCTCTCCCCATGCCTTCGGCCTGGTGGAGACAACTATAGGCAGTATAGGGCAGTCAATCTGTGAGTCGCAGTTAGAGAGAGCAGAACTAGTGTATTAGTGGGCTGAACAGAGATGATGTGTGGGTGTTGGTTTTAGACTGACAGTTAAAATGATGTGGCTAATACACTGCTTTGAAGAAGTTATCTTAAGATCAAGTTATATATGTGGCAATTTTTCATGATTCCATATCTAGCAGTGTCTGTATTTTTGATGGTATTGAAAATCATACCTTCGGGATTTCAAAATACCCTGATTTACCGTAATACCTTCATACGGCCCAAACCTACTCACGGCAGAAGATAAGTCGTCTCTGTTTGGCTACCAGATCATTTGGCTTCCTGCCACGCAATGTATCTGTGAATACCTACAGTATATACAGTTGGGTGCCACCGATATTGTCCCTTATTATTTGACCCATTTAGGCCTGACCTCAAAATTTAAAAAAATCCTTCTAAATCCTCCAGTTTTCTGAAATAAATATTTTCACGATTTTTCAAAAATAGCAGACCTACAAGCTCGTAGCGCGCCACTCGGTGGCGCGCTATGAGCTTGTAGATCTGCTATTTTTCAATAGCTAAATTATAACATAATGTTTAAAACACCAAAAGGGGTTCCCGCCCCAAAATGGGTTAACTGTCCTTTTGCGCAGATCACGCAAACCTCAGCAAAAAGAAAAGGACAATATCGATGGCCTCCAACTGTAGACACACACACAGAAGCTGAGCTATACATAATTCAGCATGGCATCTGCCACAAACAAACTGGCCAGAGTCAGGTAAAGACAGGTACAGCGACGGACACATTATAGCAGCTTTTGCTCCCCAGGGTGAAAGGCGTTGTTGAATGGAGCAGCTATGGCACTGCAGCAGCAGACCGCGGTGAAATGGCATGAGTCAAGTGCTACTGAGATAATGACTGTTTATTCAGAGCAGGAAGGATCTAGAATAGAAAGTCATCAGTGGAGTGAGCATAGGCATGCAATGAAAAGAGCTTTCACCGACATTAGGTCTGAACTGAGTCAATCTGCTCGCGCCTGGGTGGCTATATTGCTAATTCAGAGCCCATCATTAATAGGAGAAATCCATTACTTCTCCTCTGGTGGGTTATTCCATCATCCTTTTTTTTGCCAAAAGCAATAAAAGCAATATGGGGGAAATGGTCAGTGATGACTGGGATTCGCATGATAAATCTGACCTATTGGCCATTTTGTTGAAACCCACTGTATTGTTAAAGGTTTCCTCTCTATCAAATTAAAGACATTAGTGGATTCAGATAATTGTAATCTATTTTTAAGTTGATGGCACTATTCTCCCCATAAACGTCCTCTATTACTAATGTGTGAATTTCAGGATTTTAATAGACCTCTGAATGATGCATTCTTTTTAATAGACTGTTATGGTATGGTGCACGGCACAGCTGCTATGACAGGTTAATACGTTTTTTTAACCTAACAAAATTAATTGCCAGTAAGGAATGCTAACTTTTGTTATTGGTAGGACTTTTTTTTAGCCTATTCATTATTATCATCATCATCATCATCATCATTATACGTTTGTAGTGTCAAATAAATACATACCGGTATTCAAATTAATGTTATTCAAGTTTTTTTAACAGGGCCCTATTACCAAGCATTGTACACCTCTGTACAGTTGTTTTATAATCAGCCATCATCATTATGCTAATCAG